>NW_015632028.1:48249-84368 GCF_001515625.1 Sinocyclocheilus rhinocerous
CTTTGGTCTTCATCAACAGCCGCTTGCGCCACCTGCTGGTGAGCGACTGACAGCAGCTGGAGATCGTGCATCGGTGCTCTACTGCTATTCCTGCAGCTCCCAGATGTGCAATGGCGAATTTTCTGTTGAATTTTAACCACTGAATTTGTGGAAGCGAATTTGGAAAATATAATAAAATTGACAGAAATTTGCCTGTCGAATATTATACATCGTATTTTTAAACAGATTGAATATTTTGGAAGTGAATTCTGGAAGGTGAATATGAATTACTGAATTTTTAATTATGAAAATGTGTGAAATATTTTGAATTGAAATATTCACAGCTTCAATAAACAACTATGTTCAATTTCAGGACCTAAAAATGCAAGCCCTGGAAATACAAGGCATTATAATGCAAGCACTGTTAATGCAATGCATTATTTTTTCAGTTAGTGCTATTCAACATGCTTTTTTGTTTCAAAGACATATGGCATTATTTTGCTTCCATAATATATAATATAGCATGTGGAGTCATGTCTCGTCTTATTAGTTTTTGTTAATAAACGTTATGTAAGCTAGTTTGTCATTATAGCCTACTGTTTTATTGTTGTTGTGCTATTTAATTAAGAATAACAATGAATCAATCTTTTGTTTTAGTCTTAAAAAGTGAAAGGTGTATAGATATAAGCAAAACAGACAATTATCTTTTCTTGTAAAACATGACACTAAGGTCGCGAATTCAAAAGTGAAAGTGAAAGCGTCCAAAGCAAAAGAGGAACTCCAGTTCACAAAACTTAAATCACAAATAATACTGATGAAAATGAACGGGTTGAATGTTGAACACTCGTTACCATATAACTATAAACTATGGTAAAAGTTCATCAGCATGCATTGATTAATCACATGTTGTAGCAAAAAAAAAAAAAAAGCGACCAAACGATGTGCTCGTGCGACCAACTGAGAAAGTTAGTCGCAAAAGAGCGACCAGTGGAAAGAATGAGTCTGAAGCCCTGTATAGCCTAAACATGGCATGTAAGCTATGCGGATGCCACTATCAGTGAACAGGGCAAAAATATGTCAAAATGCATAAGGCTAGAGCACCTTCACTGATTTCAGAAGCACCCTCAGTGATTTGATTCAGGAACCTGGCCTGCCTGTATGGAGATAGATATATATTTCTATATTAGCCTATATATATTTACCCCATATATTAAACCGTAGCGCTCTAACACAATGTAGCCTACTGTACGTGCATTGAGCGACCATGCATGGTCCTCTCCGATAACGTACCCAGATAGCACACAAAATTATGACAAAATTATATCCCAATATATAATTTCATGATGATAGATTTACCAGGATTCTGCAATGTCTAATTTAAAAATCATATTTGTATTAAGTCTCTGTATTGTTCCAAAGACGGCTCTAGTTCTCATCTGAACGTGCGGGAGAAGCATTACTAAATTTGGCCAAAGAAAACTTGTTAAAATCGACATTTTTCTATATTAATTTGTGCATTTTCAAATGTTTATTAAAAGTGCAAAAATTCATTAACAAAAATCTGAAAAGAAGTCAATATTTTACTTTTTCGGGCAGCATTTTGTGTGTACGGTTCTAATTTCAATTTGGTTTTCAGCATAGCATTTAAAAATACAATAACCGTTCTTTTTTCATTTTTTTTTGTCATGGTTAAAAAACGAAAAACGAATGGACGCAAAAGTACACGGACCCAGAACAAAACAAAAACAAGTCAAAACAAATTAAAAAGCAAAAATTAAAAACAAATGTGGAAAAAAAAAATTCCAGAACAAAATCAACAAAAAATAAATGAAAACACAAAATCAAAAAACAAATCAAAAAAATTAATGCCAATGCAAAAAAATCACTAAACAGCAGAAATAAATGAAAATGCAAATCAAAATCACAAAACAAATAAAAAATAAAATACAAAACAATAATCAAAATAAAAACAAAAATAAATAGCAGAACAAAAAAAACAGAAGAAACAAAACAAATCACACAAAAATAAAACCCAAAATTACAAAACAAATCAGAAAAAAAAGAAACTGAAATAAATCACAAAAAATCTGAAAATGAAGACAAAATAAAAACAATAAAATAAAATAAACAAATAGCAGAACAAAAAAAAAAAATTTTAAGCACAAAACAAATCAGCTATATCTATAGTTCTACAGTAACTATATCTATATCTGCCAAGATTAATCTCTAAATAATACAAAAACTAACGGCTTAGAAAGACCTGTAGTTGTAGGTGTACATGAACATGGGTAGAAACTACCTCTAAGTAAAACAGGACATATAAGTGCAATAGTGATGTTGCACTACTAGTAAAGATCTGCTGACTACAGCAAAAGAGCAGAGGAAAGGGCGCACTCACCTCTTGGCTCTTCGGCCTGTTTGGCTAGCTTGCGGAGAGCGGCGGCGAATCCCGAGTGTCCAGACTGGGACGCGGGGCTCCCGTTGGCTACCATTGCTCCGCTGATGGGGGAGGGAGTGAGGGGGCTTACAGTCGCCATGCTGCATGGTGCTGCCGAAATCATGCCTAATGATGGAGACTTTGGCTCATGGCTCATACCTGCAGAGACAGAAAGATGTAGTTTCTGTTCAAAACTGAATTCACAATCACAGAGGAAATGGCTGACATTCAGCCTGTAAACGAGACTCTGTGATATCCTCAGATTTAAGATTGTGTTCAATTCAAATCTATTTTTATCTCCACTCCAAGCGAGTAGAACCACATGCTTTGATTCATACAAGCTCTGATTCAAAGATGAAGGAGAGAATGTGTGTCTACTGTAGCCTACTGTATTTCTCATATTTCTAAGATCTCTAAATTATCAACATGATCAAAACTTTGCTGAAAAACCTGTTGTACAGAATCTACTACATGCCTTCTGTCAACCGATTGATAGTTTATACTTTTTTTAGAAAGTATAATTTGGTATAATTGCAAAAACGTCCACCTTTAGCTTGTGGTTCATGGGTCTTTTTGCTGTGAAATCTTTACTGATGAAGTAAACATAAGAATAACTTGTATATTGTCAGTAATATTTCAAGATGAACACTTACTGGACTGAAGCAGCTTCGGTTTACTTGATTATCCATATATAATTTTTTTTTTAGAAAAATTATGTTAAAATGTGAGTATCAAATATGATCACCAGGCTTTTGAGGAACAATTTATTATAAAGGAACTTTTATTTGTTCATCTCGCAATCATCATTGTATTGCTTTGCATTAAACAAATAGCAGAACAAAACAAAAATAAATGAATGAAAACGCAAAAACAAAACTAATCAGAAAAAAAAACTACATTCAAAACAAAACAGAAATAAAAGTAAATTAAAACATAAAAACCACAAAACAAATCAGAAAAAAAACTAAAAAACAATATGCAAAACAAAACAGTAAATGTTTTACCCCCACAATAAATATAACGGCTTTGATCATAAAACTAAGCATTTAAATATCATCTTACTAAAACATCATTGTGAGATACACTGTGAGTGACAATTGATATTAATATGCAATTTATGTAAGTAGTCTGTTATACAGTTATAAAGATCTCATTGATTTACATGACAAACATCAGAATTTCATGTTATTTTTTGGCCCTATAAATATCAGCAACTGCAGCAAATTGCATATTTTTGCTCAGTTTGTGACTCCTAGTTGAGCTCCATATTCTCAATATATCAGACTATATGGACCATAAAAGCCTGATGTACCAAATATGATACTCAACAAAAAACGCATACTTTTTATTTACATTTTTTAATTATTTTGTCTAAACTTGCAATAAACTGTTCTTTTTTTTTTTTTATTGATCAGACTATTATTCCATTTGTCTGTTTTACAGGGTTAAAACATAAAGGGGGAGTTTACTAACAATGAATTGTATAAACTGATAACCACATTTATTTGCATATGTTGCTTGCAATGATTCAGCGCCTGATACATTAACTGGTTTGTCTAAAAAACGATCTGCAACCAGAATTCAACTATGACAAGGTCAGACCACCTGTACGAGAATGGTTAATGGTTTTACATTTACATTACATTTTATATTTATTCATTTAGCAGATTTATCCAAATTTTATCCAAAGAGGATTACTAAAACAGAAGCGATTCATTTTAAAGTGACAGTAACATTAAAAGTGCTGGGGGGAAAAAAGGTCAAAATTTGGATAGAAAAGTACAAGCTACTTCAGAAATGTAGGCTTAACTAAAAGAATGTATATTTTTTTTCATCTTTTTCTTAAAATAAAGGTTTGGAGGGGAGAACATGTTAAGAGACATAAAGGTTAAACATTTCACATGTTAAGTTCCAGATCTAAACTTTGAGTTTTCAACAACTTCCTTCCTTTGTGTATCTCTCTCTCACACCTCCAGCTATCACTCACTGCCAGCGTTTCTATCAGAAACAAACAAAAGCTTGCTTTATCGTGATAAACTCTGCCTCACCCTTGCCCTTCTGCTGAACCGAGCAAAACAATTAATAATGAACTTAGGGCAGTTAGGAGAGCTGGCAGCAGCATCCTCTGCCATCAGCCACAACTTCATTACGACTTAATGGAGCCTTACGCATCCAAACACGGAGAGTAAGAGAACATAATATGTCCTGTGGTTGAACTGAACAGATTAATCGGATTAATCTTAAATAGCACTATAATTCAGGCACAATATAACACATAATTTGCAATTTGTTCTCTTTATATATCAGCTGCCAAACAAAAAAATCTGATAAGACTTTTGAACAAGGCAAAGTAAAAAAACAAACAAAAATACAAACAAAACACCACAGAAGATAGCAATAATGCACAGCCTCAAATGGCTTCTGTAGTGAAACAAAAACAAAACGAAACGTATGGCCTCTTAGAGCTTTTGTAGTGAACTACAAATAAAATAAAAAACAACAACTAAAATACAACAAAACAACATGCAGAGCTTTTTTCTCAGTGAATTAAAAAATAAAACAAAATTAACAAATCAAAACAAAAACATATGGTCTCTTAGAGCTTTTGTAGTGAACTAAACATAAAATAAACAAAAAACAAAAATGCATAGCTTCTTACAGCTTTCATATTGAACTAAAAAATAAAACAAAGTAAAATAAAACAAAACAAAACAAAACAAAACATGCATGACCTCTTAGTAAACTAAAAAAAAAAAAAAAATTTTAAAAATCAAATGAAGTAAAAGTGATCTTAGTAAACTAAAAAAAAAAAAAAAAATTTTAAAAATCAAATGAAGTAAAAGTGAAACAAAACAAAAACTAATTTATAAAATAAATAAATAAATAAAAAAGCAAAACTCAATAAAACTAAAAAAAATGTGGCTTCTTTCGTAGTGAACAAAAAAATTAAATAAAACAATAAAAAAGTAAAACACAACAATGTAAAACAAAACAAATTGTGGTTAAACTAATTAAGAATATCTTTAATACACTATGCAAATAGGCTTCATAATAAAGTTATAATCCTCACATAATATAGGATAATAAACAAGTGCGGCATATAACTGAAACACTGTTTTCTCCCTGCCATTAAGCAAACCACCATATCCACCTCTCTCCAATCCTGTTAAGGGCTTATCAATCAAATCATCATATCATCCGCTCTTGAAACTCAGCCGTCTCCCTTCCACTCATTTGCGTGCTACAAACAGGCCTCTTCTCTTTATCTCCCTCATTCTCTCTTTCTCTTGACAAACATTCTCAATCAATCCGCTACTGAACTCGCATCAGCTCACCACCCCCTTCCTCTCATCTCTGCCGCTCACACTTTCCCTCCTGGATGGTGTCAATCAGAGATAACAGAGAGTCTCTGGTCGCTGTGGACATGAGAAAAGCCACAGGTATCTTCCGGCACACACAGTCATTCTGACAGAGACGGCCCTCTCAACACAGAGTGATTTATAAGCTGTTATATCAAGGAGTGGGACAGAGATAACATTTATTTCTCTAGGATGCCTTAAAGGACTCATTCAACCAAAAACAACAATTCTGTCATCATTTAATCACCCCTCATGTTTTTCCATATTCTGTGGAACATGAAATGAGATATTTAGCAGAATGTCCAAGCTGCTCTTTTTACAGTAAAGTAAATGGTAATTACTGTAGGAATGTCAAGCTATACAAAAACAACATAGCAAAAGTCCAAAAGGACAAAAACATAGTACCATAAGTCACCATGATATTCTATTTGCACATATTAATATCAAAGTATTTATAGAAGCAAATCTGGTTTCCCTAAACGATCATATTGCTCTGACAACAATAAACATTGCTGCTTCACTGCAGTTTTTAGCATGAACTACAACCTTATTAAAGGAGTTAATTAGTCATCTGGCATGCTCAGTGAAATATTCCACATAATTTCACATCTATGCACTCAGACACACCTTCACCTTAAACTACCACAGAAAATAAGCATTTTTTTAATCCCTGATCTAGCAGGATTTACTGTAGTTCTGTGGCTTATTAACCTCACACCTTTGAGTATAGTCACATATACAAACACAAAAAGGATATTGTACAAAAATAATCAGATCTCCAGCTGGCCATGCAGAATGAATGGCCAAATGTTTAAAATGGCTCACTAAAAGCACCCAAGGCTTGCTATGTGAAGATCTCCTCTCTCTCAGAGATGAAATCCTGCTGTGCTGTTTTTCCCAGAGGCTTTAGCTGTGGTTCGAGTCAGCAAAAACAGTCCCACAGTCCTCTGCTCCCCACTGGCTCTCTAATAAGCTTGTTCATTAGACAGTACAGCCAATGCAAATTGACCCAGCCCTTGTCGACATGACCGGCTCATGTAAATTCAATGGGAGAAACAGCAGGGATAAAAGACTGAGTGATGGATGATGTGTCAAAGTGCTTTGCTGGCCACAAATGAACACACTCACACACATACATGTCCATAATGATGACAGACAAGCATTGATGCATGGGCGACTACAGAGATCTGCTACCCTCGCATTCATTAAGACTAGATAAAGCACCTCACACACACCTGCCTTCTGCTCATTAATCCCAGTGTGTGTACGTGTTTCACTGACAATATTAAAGATGGATGAGGACTAGAATGGTACTGATACTTCCAGAGTGAAATGCACTAATTGGTTGTGACTACAATAGAGATTGATAACGAGAGAACGTTGATCACAAAGCTACTGGTTACAAAGGGCTTGAAGGTTGAAGACCTTACACTGACGTGTAAGTACCGAAACAACCCCACTTGCCATAACTGAAGCCCTTTCGCTAGGCTTGAATGTCCTTGATTAGTTTTGTATTGATTTTCTGGATCTGTCTGCAGTAATTTACAGTTATCTACAACCTGTTGATCTCAAAGCTGACTGAGCGCATTTAGAAATATATTTTTGGGGGATAACAGGTCTTCCCAGGTTACCTTGAAAGTCTCACACTGTTCTCCCCACCCCCAAACCACTGGTGTCCCACAAGGTTCGGTAATTAGTCCCTTAAATTTCCTCATTTAGACCAGATCACTCTGTATCACACTCTTATATAGTTTCTTTACTGGCATCTGTAGTTCAATTAAGAAACTTTAACCATGGAACCTTTTCCATTGCACAAAATATTCTTTATACTCTTAAAAATAAAGGTTTCAAAAGGGAATTTTCGCAGGGATGCTATAGAAGAACCATTTTTTGGGGAACCAAAATTGGTTCTTCTACGGCATCGTTGTGAAATTCTTCTTTATTTTTAAGAGTGCAGCATGCAGTTGTGTGGCTTCTCTAATCACTACTACTCCAACCACACTTGACAGCTCATTTCTCATTCGCATTTAGGTCTCATAATTTAGTCTGAATATGTCTGATTAACCTTTCTGATAATGACCTTGGAGTCAAGACTAGGTTACTCTTCTTCCCACTCAACAGTTTTCCCACGGTCACGATCTTTATCTCAGGTGATGGTCTCAGTGTCGTCCCCTCTAGGTGAGAAAAAAACTTGGACGATGCCCTAGACCAGGGGTGTCCAAACTCGGTCCTGGAGGGCCGGTGTCCTGAAGAGTTTAGCTCCAACCCCAATTAAACACACATGAACCAGCTAATCAAGCTCTTACTAGGCATACTAGAAACTTAAAGGCAGGTGTGTTGAGGCAAGTTGGAGCTAAACTCTGCAGGACACCGGCCCTCTAGGACCGAGTTTGGGCACCCCTGCCCTAGACAATCAGCTCTCACAGCCCTGAAGCATCAGGCTCCTTTATAAGTACAAGAGGTCTTTTCTGCCAACTAAGGCAACAACCCACACTCTAGTCATTTGTCCACTAACATTTATGTTAGTTTATGTTATTTATGAAAATTCGATCATGCTACGCCTCTTTCCAGGTCTCTAAAAGTCAATTAAATTTAAGACACCATTTCTGGCAGGGCAGAATGACTATCCCAAGAGGTTCCTGGGCACATATCTATGGAGGTGACCTGGGTTTAAGCTTGTACTGTACTTGGGGACCCTGGTGTTCAAATCAGACTGTTCTCTCTGAGGGGCCTTTCTCGTTTTATGCACAAAGGGGGCCACAAGTTCCACATTTGTTGTATGTACAAAGAAGGCCATGGGCCCTAGCGTTCAGATCACACTGTATGTGCAGAGTGGCCTGGGGGCATTTGTGGTCTGCTCACACTGTATTCACTGAGGGCCCTGATGTTAAGCTTCTTTTGGTAGTCTCGAGCAGTGTGGCCTGAGGTTTTGGGGGGTCCTGGAAGTAATGGCAGTCATTTAACACAGTGTACACCCAAGGGATCCGCTAATTCTAGTTTCCTAGCTCAGTGTTTCCTAACACTGGTCCTGGAGTAACCTCAACACTGTGCATTTCAGATGTCTTCCTAATCAAACATCTAACCTAGAACCTTGAGACACACCTTTTCAGGTTTCACCTCTTAAATATCTTAGGCTAACATAAAGATATTTTAAGCATAATACACAACAAACAAAACCACAGATTTCCTACTGGCATACTTAACATTCCTTTTTTTTCTCATTATGCACCTATCCATAAGCACTGCCATTGGTTGGCTGATCTGAAGACACAAGATGATTCATCATTAGCCACCTGAGCATAACACAACTGTTGTAGCATTTGCAGGTCTTGATAATCAAGGCTCTTGTGGTCTAACCTTAGCACATGACCCATATCCTCAGCCTCCTGGTCTGGTAATTACCGCTTACATTACATGTGCACTTCCTTGTTAGTCATTTTGTAAGGGTTATTAACATAATGAGGCGTTAAAGTCTGTAGTACCCTAACCTTGTTTTAAAAGTAAAAGCAAATGCAAATCTAAGTAATCTTCAGGAGGTTTTACTCAACGTTTCTATTAAGGGTGCTCCGATTGATCGGCTACCGATCACAATCGGCCGATAATCACTTTGGGATGATTGATCAGCGGTCTCTAAAAAGGCCGATCTCATAAAAACGATCTCAAGCTGATGATGCACCTGCCGTGAGAGGTTTGGCTCGACATGCAGCGGCACCGTCTCAGTCCGCTCGCGTGCTCTCCTGGAGACCGTGCGCTCACACTTACAGCGCACACACATAACGCCAGGTTCACATTACTTTGTTTGCAGTGCTTACGTGGTGCGTATTTTTACCGCGCTCATGTTAACGGATTAAAGCGTTCACACTGCACACACGGTTGCGGTCTGGCAGTGCGTTCCACGAGCGGTGCGTCTGCAGCAGTGCAGAGATCGTTTCCGCACCAAGTCTATGTTTGCTCACGCGCTGAATTAAAGTAACAGCGCATTGTTTGCTGTAAATATGAACATGTATTGACACAAAAATGTTATAATTACACCATAAATGCATATAATTAAAGTCTACTATGTTTCACAGTCAACACATAGGCTATGGCTTTTTGGCTAGGTTTAAAGGAAAAGAGCACTTTTAGTTAAACAAGGCAATAATTTTAAAGTTCTTAATTAAAGTTCTTTATGAACCACAGGATTGCTTGTAATAAAGATTTAAATGCAAAAGAAAAGGCAGTAGAGCTGACTGTTTCTGTCAATGGTAAGTTTTATTTTTGAATGTTTATATACATAAATACATACATACATACATATTAGGGCTGCACGATAAATCGCATGCGATATTTAACGCGCATGTTTTGCTTTAGCAACTTAATATATAAATCTAGAAGTAAATGCAAAAGTAAAAAGCATTGAATAATTGATGAAAGATTGTATTACTGTACTGTGTAAAAAAAGAATCAGAATATTGAAAAAGCCTTTTATCGTTTAAAACATTAAAACAATGTTTGGATTTAAAATCAAAATAATGGATAAATGTGTTTGTGGTAAACAGCCACAGATCAGGAGCAGACTCTTGTGTGAAAGCACAGCCCGTGCTGCTTCTGTACCACACATATGGACTACATACGCACTGCAAACGGAGTATGTGTGAACTTCACATACAGCTCACAAAATCAGGCTTGCGCAGTGTAAGCTATTGTGCAACAATAACACAATTGTAAAAACAAAGATACAGTGCATGATCAAACATTTAGGTGAGATAAATATAGATTTTTGAAAAATGTAAAAAAAATGCCCCCCTCCACCCCTCAAATGAAGAACACATGCTGAATTGAGTGCTGTGCCTGCCTGTGATGGATTTTGAATTAAAAAAATGAATATTAGTTGAATTTAAAATAAACATTTGCATTTGAATGCAAAAATAGTACAATCAAATGTTAGGAGTGCGTCAGCGAGTGTCATCAGTGGAGCACGAGATGCGGTGATGATGTAAGCGACGTTGTTGCATTTTAATGTTTTGTTAATCTAGCCCACGAGACATGCAGTTGCTGTAGGGCTGGACAATAATTCAATATCAATATGTATCGCGATATAATTTGTTTCAATAACGGTGATATGATTTTTAAACACATTTCCGATATTTCGATATACATTACCAGTTTCCCTACATTGATTTATTTGTGCCGTTTGACTTCGTTGAATAAACATGAGCACTGCACGTTTCAAGTCTCAATAAATTGGGTTAATTTAAAAATACAGTGGTTAAATTAAAAAAAAAAATTCTATTGCTCTTTGTTTTAAAAAAGGTTATAAAAAAAGTCAAAAATTATCGATACCGAACGATATGAAACATTATATCGTTGATAAATTTTTTAGCTATATCGCCCAGCGCTATATTTAATACACATAAATAATTCTACATGATAAAAAGAAGGCTTTAAAAAGATCGGTATCGGTGATCGGATCGGCAGATACTGCTTTCTGTAATCGGTGATCGGTGATCGGCCTCAAAAATCCTGATCGGAGCACTCCTAGTTTCTATTCGCAGAACCACAAAGTTACTACATTAAATCATAAATGCTGCAGATCACCAGCAACCCTTCAAAACTACAGTACAGAAAACAGAGTTTTTAAATATATTTTTCAAGTAGAAAGTATTTTATTTACAAATATCATGAGTTAATTAGTTTATAAATGACCATAAGCTTTAGGGAGTCACACCAAATTATATTCTGCTACCTGAACTAACCTCGCTTTGCCATAAAAACGTCAAATGTATTGACCTTGATCATGGGGGTCTAGAACGGTCCTCTCTACAACATCAGTAGACAAAATTTCTTTAAAAAAAAAAAAAGAATTCTTTAAATTATTTTGTTATAAATAAATAAATAAAGTCTCACGCAATCACAAGCATCTCCATCACTGATAAATGGGTGCTCCATTAGAGACTTTTGTGTGTGTGCATGCTCATGAAGGTCAGCTCAGAAGGTTGCGAATTTTAGATATCACAACAGAACAACAACAGAACTTTTAATTTCAACAGAATGGAGCAGTTATATTGTTAGACTGCAAAAAAGCTTTAAGGCGCCAAGTTCACACTTACTGGAGCAGTTAAGGAAGTATGTGTTCTCTGACACTGTGTAAACAATTACAACATAACTACTCTTATCAGTTGGACCCAAAGCTTTGTCTGTGTTTGAGAAGCAGGAAAAGTCTAACAAAAAAGTGAAAGCTTTTATTACATCCCATGCTGTCCCCTCTAAGGGGCACTTGGCATCTCCAAAGCCCCCAAAACAGCCGACACACATCAAAGTATGCTGGGTAAGTGTTTATACTTTGGGAATATGACCACTGTCACTATGTACGCAGTGCTGATTGGTCATTTTGAATATCTAGGGAGCATTTATGATGTCACATGGTCAAAAATAGCATGAAAAAGATGGGGGTTCTCTTGTCTTTTCATTTTGGTCATTGGATCAGGCTTTTGACCACACTCTCCCTCTTTTCTCATGGTATCTTATTACATCTGGTTCTTCTAAGACCACATTAACTTTCTGTTCCCAACTCCTTTAATAAATCAGGAACATGTTTTCCCTAAGTTTAAAGGTACCAAAAAATCACAATGTTCTTTTGTCACTTCAGCCCGACAGACATGTCCAAAACGAAGACCACTGTAGTGCAAACAGCCGATGTGTGTGTGTGTAAATACATATAGCAGCTGACCAACATCAGTTAAAGAAGCAGCAGAAATCTGAGCTAATCCCAATAAAGTCTGTCTCTGAGGGTTTAGCACTGCTGATTACACACACACACTTGGCACAAGGGTTTTCATTATATAATCCATCCTCAACACCCTGTTAATCAATCACAAAACCAGAGATGATCAAAAAACACTACTCCAGCCTTGAATCTCACAATAAAGTGCATATTTTTTGTAAATAAATTAAAATTTAATTTAATTTTAAAACCCTTTTTTTTATTATTTAAAAATAAAAGTATTATAATTATAATCCACAAAAAATAATGACAAATTGGTTATGTTCTTCTACTGTACTGTAAGTCACTTCAGATAACAATTATTGCTAAATGCATACATGTAATACATGTATTATTTATTATTATAATATAATATAATATAATATGCACATTTTTACACCTGTTTGTTTACCCAACCATGACGTTTCAAGAAATGCTTTATACATAAAATGCCTTTATAAATTTTTTTTAACAATTTGTAAATAAAATTATTCTAATTATTTTTCAAAACATTATGCACAAATAATCCCAAATTGTTTATGTTCCTCTGTTTTAAGATACTTTGGATGAAAAAGACTTATAAATGTATAAATGCAAAAAAATAACTAAATAATATAATTTTAAATGCACATAATATAATATAATATAATAATTTTAAATGCACACATTTATACCTGTTTGTTTGCCCAGCCATGACTGATAAATCAGCTTTATCTATTCCTAATCATTTTAAAATAAAAATATAATATTATTTTTCCAAATATTATGCAAAAAAAATGATAAATGTTCCTCTAATGTAAATCACTTTGGATAAATATGACTGCTAAATGCATAAATATAATAATATTTTTTAAATGCACATATTTTACACCTGTTTGTGTGCCCAACCATGATTGATTAAAAATAATAATAATAATAATAATAATAATAATAATAATAATAATTTGCGCTTTAAACATAAAATACCTTTATGTATCATAACCTACAACACTCAGAGGCTTAAAAAGGTCAAAGAACAAAAGACTGCCTGGTCAAATCAGCATTCAAGAATGTAAATATCCGTTATCGAGCTGGTCATAAGCAAATAAGAGTCTAATGGAGTCAGATGGGAGTTTCTGTAACCTCCACCTCCATCCCCACCCAAGATACACTCACAACAAACCATTAGAGTATACTGGACCATAGTACCAGCTCATATTTATTGTAAAAACATGTATAGGCTACTTACATTGCACTTTGGCATTTGTATTTTCAAACGGTGATATTAGGAGTTTTTCCATTCGATTTGCTGTCACTTCAATTGCAATTGTTACTGACTTAATGAAGCCTTAATCTGTGCCTTTTGAGGAATCTCACAATAAAGTGCATATTTTTTGTAAATAAATTAAAATTTAATTTAATTTTAAAACCCTTTTTTTTATTATTTAAAAATAAAAGTATTATAATTATAATCCACAAAAAATAATGACAAATTGGTTATGTTCTTCTACTGTACTGTAAGTCACTTCAGATAACAATTATTGCTAAATGCATACATGTAATACATGTATTATTTATTATTATAATATAATATAATATAATATGCACATTTTTACACCTGTTTGTTTACCCAACCATGACGTTTCAAGAAATGCTTTATACATAAAATGCCTTTATAAATTTTTTTTAACAATTTGTAAATAAAATTATTCTAATTATTTTTCAAAACATTATGCACAAATAATCCCAAATTGTTTATGTTCCTCTGTTTTAAGATACTTTGGATGAAAAAGACTTATAAATGTATAAATGCAAAAAAATAACTAAATAATATAATTTTAAATGCACATAATATAATATAATATAATAATTTTAAATGCACACATTTATACCTGTTTGTTTGCCCAGCCATGACTGATAAATCAGCTTTATCTATTCCTAATCATTTTAAAATAAAAATATAATATTATTTTTCCAAATATTATGCAAAAAAAATGATAAATGTTCCTCTAATGTAAATCACTTTGGATAAATATGACTGCTAAATGCATAAATATAATAATATTTTTTAAATGCACATATTTTACACCTGTTTGTGTGCCCAACCATGATTGATTAAAAATAATAATAATAATAATAATAATAATAATAATAATAATAATTTGCGCTTTAAACATAAAATACCTTTATGTATCATAACCTACAACACTCAGAGGCTTAAAAAGGTCAAAGAACAAAAGACTGCCTGGTCAAATCAGCATTCAAGAATGTAAATATCCGTTATCGAGCTGGTCATAAGCAAATAAGAGTCTAATGGAGTCAGATGGGAGTTTCTGTAACCTCCACCTCCATCCCCACCCAAGATACACTCACAACAAACCATTAGAGTATACTGGACCATAGTACCAGCTCATATTTATTGTAAAAACATGTATAGGCTACTTACATTGCACTTTGGCATTTGTATTTTCAAACGGTGATATTAGGAGTTTTTCCATTCGATTTGCTGTCACTTCAATTGCAATTGTTACTGACTTAATGAAGCCTTAATCTGTGCCTTTTGAGCATGTAATTACAGTAACTTCTCATAACTACTCCTTCTTATAACATCCAACTCATCCAGTCTTTCCAGTTTAACCCAAACTACAACTCGCATTTCAGTTTCGCATCTAATCAAATAAATCCTCAGCCGTTAGTTATTTAAAAATGATCTTTTGAAGTCAGTGCGACAGGATAATGCAAACTCACATTCTGCCAGTAAGTATATCTAGACTGGTTGCTGAGTACATATGACTTTCCAGAGTACACTGACATTTATTTGGCCACACAAAAAGCCAGAAGAGGAAACAAGAGACATCAAAAACGAAAACTTCACATGTGTAAAACAGACAGGATGTGACCAAACCAACAGTTTCTATGGTTTAACAAAATGGGTTTTGCCATTTTGGCCAATACTGATATTTACAAAGTTGGACGGCCAGTATCAGATGCACACAAAATACTTATTTTACCAAAATTCATAAAATACTTATTATTAATTGACATGGCTGTCTGTAAATCTCAAATTGACTAAAAATTGGCAAAATAATCAGTCTAGCCAATATATTGTTTTATAGTTTTTATATTTTGCAGTAAACTCTATAACATTAATAAATGTAACCAATATTTGAGCGATACTTCGCTGTAAGTTCTCTCTACATTTTATGAGCTCAGGCCCATCATGAAGCATTTTTTCTGGACAAATTCACATCAAATATTGTGTTAATAACCTAATTTAAACAAGATCCAGAAGGGAGGTCTGAGACGGATGGAAAATTAACCTTGAGGTGACAGAATATCAGAAGGTCATCTAACTCAGCATGACTCCCCAAACACTTACTCGCAGCCTGAAAATCCAACATTTTACTCAGAGACGATTGTTAAACAGTTTTGAATATGAATGAGTCCCGATAGAAAGCCAAAGGTCACATCAAGCATATCGTTTCTAATAACAACGCCAATAAAATCATTATCTTTCACGGAAGACGACGGTATTCCAGGCTCAAACCGAACAACTGTAATATAGTTAAAGTAAACAAAAATGATAAATAATAAGCTAATTGTACACTTGCAGGATGGACCACGAATGACTGAGAATGAAAACAAAGCGCCCCACATCACGCAGTTTTCCGGCAAGCGATGAGCTCGTAACAAACGCAGCCGAAAGCCGAGCACACTTCAGCCCGAGCCTCTTCATCACAGCCCGCGTGCGAGAACTCACCTTAAAACAGAAGAAAAGCGTGTTTCCCACGTATTTAGAGCTGAAGTAAATCCATGGCGGTGCTCCGGCGGCAGCACAGCGGTCGAGAGCGCTGAGTGAGCCGCAGTGGAGTGAGTGAAGGCGGCGCTTAGAGACTCGCAGCAGCACCTGCTCCACTGATCCGCCCCGGAGGCAGAGCCACAGTCAAGGGTGACGGACCTCCTACTGACGGGGGTCATGTCACGCCGAGCGAGACAGATAGCGCTCTGTGTGTGTGTGTGTGTGTGTTCTCGAAGGAATGCTGCATGTAAATGTTGTACATTCACAAACACAAACATCTCTGCTGCTATAGGCTATTCTTCTATATACGGTTTGCCGCCGTTTAATTTTATTCACTATAGTGTTGCAAAAAAAAAAGATATTACAAACAAATTACAAAATCATAAAAAATTAAATAATCACCTTTTATTCAAATTTTATTTTAGGATGAAAAAAATATTAGGGAAATGTAATGAAATAATTTAAATAATTAAATGATATAACTAAATTATATATATAAATTTAATAATTTTTATATATTTATATCAAATTTTATGAAATAATGATTTAAAGGATATAATCTGATATCCAACATAAATATAAAATATAACTTAAATATATATAACTTGTTCTTCAAATATAACATAAAAAAACATACAAACATAATAAATAATAGCCCACCAGAATTAATTAGAGTAGGCTATACATGATTTGCTACCACAATAAATGCAAAAAACATCCAGTATATGCTCAAAACTCTTGTCTGTAAAATAAATATTACACATTTGCTTTATATAAGAATAATATTTCTAACAAAGACTATATTTAAAGACTTAGATTCATGGATCTTAAACAATAGAATCCCATATGAAAAAAAAACAAGCTCACTCTACAGTAAATAATGCAGTTAATTATGCAAAATAAATGAAGATGTAAAAATGATGATGCAAGAGTGTATTCCATAGTGTGTGTGTGTGTGTGTGTGTGTGTGTGTGTGTCTCCCTCTCCCTCTCTCTCTCTCTCTCTCTCTCTCTCTCTCTCTCTCTCTCTCAGAAAGACAAGACAAGGAAGTGTTTACAACCTGGCACATATAAGCCTCCATTTCCAACTGATTTTGGGCACACACACAAGCACACACACACACACACACACACACCTGCAGGGCGAGTGGTTTCCAGCGGGCGTTCTTCAGCAGTGCAGGGGTGCAGCCCAGAGTGTTCTGTGGCCTCTTCTTCAGCGTGAGGATGACTCCACTTGGATCCTCACGGAGACAGTTAACCAAATTCTTCAACTGCCAGCCCACCTGAAAGATAGAGATCATTTAAAAATATAAATACAAAATAAATAAACAATGTTAAATGTTAACATTTACATTTAGAGTAAAGACAAATGCTGGATGTGGATGTGATCAGTGAAAAAAAAATGGAGCCCCGCACATAACAGATTAAGAATTTGTTCCCTCGTCAATCTCCCAGCATCCCACAATGCATTTATGCACCTCACTGCTTTGACCTTGGTGCTCACCAAAAAGCTCAGATCACACACATACTTATAAACACACACACACACACACACACACACACAATACTGAACATATACACAATTACAATATATCCACAAAATCTTGGCCTTACACCTTCTGTTTATAATATACATATATTGTTACATATATGAGTGGCCCTTTGGAAAAAATAAACACACTTTACACACTCTGCTAGTTTAGTTAATTAATTAGCTAATGCTCTTTAAAGGAATAGTTCACCCAAAAATATAAATGTACTGGAAATGTACTCACCCTCAGGCCATCCGAGATAAAGATGAGTTTGTTTCTTCATCAGAACAGATTTGGTGAAATTTAGCATTTCATCACTTGCTCACCAGTGGATCCTCTGCAGTGAATGGGTGCCGTCAGAATGAGAGTCCAAACAGCTGATAAAAACATCACAATAATCCACAAGTAATCCACACCACTCCAGTACATCAGCTAATGTGTTGTGAAACCAAAAGTTGTGTGTCCATCATTAAGACGTTTCAACTTTAAACTGTTGCTTCTGGCTAATAAATGATCAGTAGGCCTACATTAAATGCAACTTTTAAAAACCTAAATACACAATGTGATCAAGATTTTATTTTCAAGTTTTAATGTAAACTTAATTTAGCAAAAAGAAAAAGTTGAAATCAGTTGCAACTTGTATGGAATATGGATTAAGAATATGGATGATTGCTGAGTTATAGCATAATGTAAAACCAGCATCACAGAACCGGAAATATGAGTAACAGGACCAGCAATAGTATCTATAGTATCTATCAGCAATGTATCTATTGTAAGAAAAACTTTAAGTTTTTTTTTTTTTTTTTTTTTTTACTTTAGGTAAGAAAGTTTATAGAAAGTTTATACAAATATGTTTTAGAGGAATTGGAATTTAACTGGAAAACAAGGTGTAATTATTGGTTTGATTGATTTGTAAGAGTTAAAATAAAAATAAATAGACTTATTTTAATTTATTTCTTGCTGAAAAAGACTGCAAGAAAGTATCTGTTTGTACCACAATTTTCCTGTTTTGAAAATTTGCTGGTTTAAAAAGGAAATAATATAGAACTGTTTATCATCATTTCTTAACTAATTTAAGCGATGTTACTATTCTGTCTATCTGTCTGTCTGTCTATCAGATGTGGTCAGATGAGATCTAATGGGTTTGATAAGGTCTGAGGAGGTCTTCAGTGTATCTGTCTATCTAAGCCCTTAATGCTAACTATATGACTAATGTGAAGGGAAAAAAACCTGACTTCATGCTTTAAAACTATTTTAAACTTTCAGGCAAAGCTTTATCAAGTCAACATCAAAGTTTTTTCTGTTCCAGTTCATATTTATAATATCAAACGTTCCAAATTTATCCACCATCTTAAAATCTCTTTGACTAAATAAATAAAAATGTCACTGCAACACTTTTTGCAATTTTTGTGCTTAAAGTCTTATGTCAAAGTGAAACCTTTTCTTTCTTTTTTTTTTTACATTGTCTCTCATTTTAGCTTCATTATACTTATTTTGACATACATTTGACATTGATTTTGGGCATATTGCTTTTTAGAGCCATTCACACTTAAAACGTCCAGTTCAAACAGCTTCCTCTTCATTTCTGATAATATGTGCTGTTGTATTTTGAACGCATCACGTTTGCATATAGAATTCACCTCATGCCTTTATTCTTCCGACAATGGGTTTGCTGTTTAAATCTATGCATCTATACGTTGGCCTGCAGCATTTTGCTTCATTGAAAGTTTGACATAATCAGACTTGCTGTTGATATTATTGTCCTGTCCACAACATCTGCTAAAATGCATGCTTGGGTATTGCATGTAAATATGAACAATAAGTAAACACAAAACCAATTTTTCTACTTTACGATCCAAATGCTGTAATCAGGCCTCAAAAGATGTGTCTGAATGAGTGAAAGTCACTCCCCATTATCATATATTATCATTAAATATTATCATACAATTAAGAAATAAATTAGGAAATTTAAAAAAATACTGCAATACATTTAAATATATCAATTATAAAATAAATAAAATTATGTAAATATAAATAAAAATAAAATATAAAATGCAAATATAAATAAAAATAAATGTGACTATTAACCCTAACCCTAACATAGAAATAAAGTATTTTTATATTTTAAATTAAATAAATAACCATTTTTTTAATTTTATGTGAAAATTAAGCAGAATTGATGCTGTCATGTATTTTTACATTTTGAAGGTTTGGTCCTACGACCTAACGATCTACGCATAAGATCATAAACACATTTCTGATAAGATTATGCATACATGCATGAAAAAAAGCACTGCTCCTCCACCTGTGCACAATGTGTGTAATATGATTTAACATACACACATTAATATATCAAGACAAGCACAGGGTCATTTCCATTTCCTCTCCTCCCTTCATCTCTCTTCTTTCCATTCATATCTCTCTTTTAATCATCTATTCTGTGCAAATGGTTCATGGCCCGCAGTGCCTTCCCTCTCATCCTCTCCTCTGCCTTTTTTCCCTCCGTTCTCTAGCCCTCCACTCACCTCCTCTCCCTTGTTGAGTAATTATTGAGAAAGTAGCATGTGTCTGACATGGTCGCTGTGGCAACGGCGGTCAGGAACCCGGTCATGAGCCCATTCAGCGCATGAATGAGAGAGAGAGAGAGAGAGAGAGAGAGAGATAACAGCAGGATGTCAGGATATCCACTGTGCCCTGAGAGAAGATCACACACACACACACACACATACACAGTATTTCCCAGTCCTCTCTCACACACAGATAAACACCCTCACAAACGCATGTAAAAATGCATGCAGCTGCAGCAACCACATGCATATTTATTTATTTATGATTAGGGATGTAACGATTCACTCAACTCACGATTCGATTCGATTCACGTTTTTTTTTTACAAAATGAGATTTAAGACAAATTATAAATTAAATGTGTCCTTTTATTATTGCTTGGACAAAATGCTGTACGTTTCTTTGTGAAATTGAAATACAACACTATAATAATATACTAATATAGCACTTTTGTTGGTTTTGATTGCTTTTATTGTCCACATTCATATAAACTCCTACAACTAAATGAATCACGATTTGTTCGGCATTTCAACCGATTTGAATCGTCACATATTTTAATCGATTTTCAACTGGCTCGCGGTTAATCATTACATCCCTACTTATGATTAAATTTTTCAGTTGAAAGACTTGTGAAATATTAAGATTAGTGAATATAATATAACTATGGAAGCTTGTTTCTGCCATGGGATAAAAAAAAAAAGGTAATTGTGACTTTATATTTTTGGAATTATAAGTTTCTCACAATTCGGACCTTTTTCTCACAATTCGGACCTTTTACCTTACAATCCTGACCTTATATCTCACAATTTTGACAAATTCTCAAAATCGCAAGAAAAAAGACAGAATTGTCAGATGTTAACTCACAATTGCGAGAAATAAAATCACAATTCTGAGAAGAAAAGCTGAAATTGTGAGATATAAAGTCAGAATTGCGAGAAATAAATCCAGAATTGTGAATAAAGTCAGAGTTTTGAAATATAAAGTCAAATTCAAGAAAAAAAAGACAGAATTGCGAGACAAAGTCTCAATTGTGAGAAAAAAGTCAGAATTGAGATGTTAACTTGCAATCGCAAGATATGAAATCGCAATTCTGAGAAGAAAAGCTGAAATTGTGAGATATAAAGTCAGAATTGTGAGGGAAAAAGTAAGATTTGTGAGATACAAAGTCACAATTAGTTTTTTATATTTTTTATTCAGTGGCGAAAAAACTAAATTGTGAAATGTAAATTAATAATTTAGAGAAAAAAGTCAGAATTCTGAATTTATATCATATTTTTTTCTCAGAATTGCAAGAAAATTAGACAGAATTTTGAGATAAAAACTCGCAATTACCTTTTAAATTTTTTTTATCCCATATTGGAAACAAGCTTCTACAAGAGACCACAAAAGAAAATACAAACAAAATATTTATATTTTTAATATTATTATTATTATTATTATAAAAATAAATATTATTTATATTTAATTTTGTTTGGTTTAAAACTTGAAATGTCAGTAAATGGAACTAAACAAAATACACATATATTCAAGATAAATTCTCTGAAAATGAATCTTACTATTATATATTGTATGCAATTTTACTTCTTAGGATGTTTTAAAAATGTTTTGATAAGGATTACAATACTGTTTATGATTAAAAATAGGATTTTATCACTGTATTTTAATTGACTGTATCATAATTGGTTTAAAAAAAAAACCAGTCTTTAGTATATCGATAACCACGCGACACAAAGTCAATAAAAGCGATAAACACGACATGTGATGAGCGTCAAAAACCTTATGTTATAAAACCATCTGACTTCATGCTTAAAAACACTCTTTTGTAGCCCCGCCCATACTGTAATCTCATTGGTCTAAAATGCTGCCAGTTATAACTGCTCATTAAACATCAATTATCTTCTGATTGGCTGTGATTGCGTCACATCACACATCAGTTGTGTGTTTTCTCGTCCTCAAAAATCCCATGATTGTGATCCCATGATGGCAACATCTAAAGGACTAAAACTACAGCAAAGTGCTGCCGTTTGAATCATTTATAGCGATGCATTATTTAACAGCTGTTGGTTGAAGTTTTTGTGACCCAAAGTGAGGCATTGCCAGAAGGAAAATGATGAAATAGCTTTATGTAGATGTGTTTTAATAGTAGTAAAAGCATCACTGATGGTGCATTGTGTGGTGATGGCATGATAGTTGAAGATCTGGGCCACCAACACAAAAAGCAAAGAATTGCTGAGGTCTTGGCTCTGACATATCAAAAATTGTGCCATCAAGCGAGGCATTTAACCTCAGATTGCTCCGAGCAACTGTCTGAATGAAGAATGGATGTCTGTATCGCAAACACAAGACACAGGAGGAGAGAGTGTCTACATAACCTGCGGTAAAACAACCTTTCTGAGCCTCTAAAGACTGATGTATTTAATGCTCAGAGGCAAGCACGGAAGATTTTATTTCATGTATAATTCATATTTTTATATATATATATATATAAATAATAAACGATTTTAAAAAGGGTCAACTTAATTATGCTGCCTCCTAAGAAACCTTGTTGTAGCTAAACTCTAAAATATAGAAGTAAAAGAGTTCAGGACTGTTTTACCCAACATTTGTGTGTGCTATGTATTTTTATGCTTATTGTAGCGTTAGCTTAGCAAGCTTGAAATCAACTGCTACTTGATTCTCGCGTTGAGCACTATTCGTATTGCTGCCTATAGAGTGTTCCAAATCAGGCACTTATGAGGTTGTTTAGCTCTGTTCCTAAAGCTAGTGAGCTGTCAGCAACTCCACACGTAATAAAAATAGCGCTGCTGTGTGAAATGCAAGAGAGACTTGACTAACACCTGCTAACAGAGTTAAATTCAGTAGTTTGACATTAGCACATTGCTAAGCTAACATGATACTTTAGTAAACACAATCAGTACATAGTAGCCTATACTCACAAACACTGCCCTTTAAAAAAAGAAGTGCGTTTAATTGCACTCAGTGCCCTTATAGTGTACTTCAAATCTTAAAAGCTTGTATGTAAAAAAAAAAAAAGAAAACGCTATTTGCAGATACTAATGAAACAAACGGCCACTTAAGTGCACTTAAAGACAGCTTATGAACATGTTTTTTTAAATACTTAAGTACACTTTTAAAAATTGCTGTAAAATGAAGTTTTACTTTGAAGTACATTTTAAATCATTGTTTTTATAATCTTTTATTGTGATTTAAAGTATTATTTTGATGTGTTGACTAACATACTAAAGCACATGTAAAGATTATAAACTGTAGTGTGTTATTCAATATTACATTTAAAGTTAATATAATTACATTATGTACATATATTACCAATTATGTACTAAACTGCAATTACATCATTACAAATGTGTAATTACAAAAATATTTAAATATATGACATACAAGTTTCAGTTGAAATTTTGAGTATATTTCAGTTTACCATAAATACTTCTCAGTACATTTAGTAGTACACTTTATAAAAAGACAGCAGAAGTAATTATGAAACTACATATAAAGATGTGCTTAAATCCTATTAATGTGGGTCAAAAAAGCACTTTTAATTTATTTAGTTATTTTAATAAATAACTTATATTTCTCTTTAAGGGGTTTGTTGAGGCATGAAATGCGTGGCGGGCGAAAGTAACCGCACACTTCCTTTACTGTCACATCCGATTACAGAGCAACACTGAGCCTTAACCTCGTAAATAAAACAATCAATGAGTCTGTACTGTGAGTCACTTGAGCGGACAGGAAAGGACTCTAACCTTGTCTAATCCCATTCCAGTAGGTGATGTGAATTACTAAATGTTGTGTTTAAATTTTTAATAACTAGGTATGTCTTTCTTATGTTAATATGTCTCTAACAAGCCTCAGAAGGAAGTCCATTTGTAATTCATCTGAATGATTCAAGGTGTCCTTTAATGACAGGCCTGAATGTCCTCTAGCCATCATGGGACACTAACATGACATTACTCCAGATTAACTTGGTATAAAGAAATTGCATGGTTTCATTCAACTGCAATTGGAGGCAAAATTACTACTATCCTTACCACCTTTATTATAGGGGTCAAATTTCTGCTGAACTCTAATACTATAGGCTAACAAATGTAAAGAAACTAAAGATTTGATATAGAGACTAAAGAACATAATACACATCCCTTGCAATTTCACCAAGTTCAGCCCAAAATTTAACCAGCATATTCTTCATGAACACATTAATAAATATTTACTGACAATTCTTGCCAAGGTTGAGCATAAGAGTCAACCAGCTGTAACTGAGACACTTTGAATGCATGAAATAAGATCCTGCCCTCAAAAACCTTGCCAAACAAGAGAATATTAAATTATTGGCACAATACGAAATATTTATATTAAAAATAAATAAAAATAAAAGCATTTATAAAAAAAAAAAAACTACATACCAACTTCAGTGGAGATCAAAGTGGTCAAAGGTCTGTTGTTGCCACAAGCAAGCTAGCCATCGTGGATTTCCACATTGTACCACACTTGTATGCAATGCTGTCAGTTTATAAAAGTTGAATTGTATGTGACCCTGAAACAAGACAACAACCCACAACCCTCTAACAAACCTACAGAAGAATATCTCAAACAGCGAAAATGAAGAGTTGACCAAGGACAAGCAAAAGCTTAGAAATGAACCCAATGGAAAAGCTGCAGGAGAACTTGAAGCAGGCAGTGCATGGAGGACTGCTCTTTTGCACAGTTTTCTCAAAAGAAGAATTGGCAAATTGTCTGCCAAGGTCATCTAAGAGACTGACAAGAAGCACTTCTGCCAAGAAGTGGTTTCTCCCAAAGGAAAGCACACCAGCTCTTGAAGTTCCAGGCATAGTTATTTTTTCCCACAGCAGATGACTGTATTTCTGACTTTATTTGGTTGAATAGGTGATTACAACGAATAGCAGTTATTTATTTGATCAATTTGACCACTCTGAGTGTTAATGTGTCTGTTAAAATAAAGATTTCTTCAACAGAAATTCTTGCAAAAACAGGGAGAGTATATCGTGTAGTAAATACAAAACAATAACCAAAAAAAAAAAAAAAGGACAAAAGAGTCTGACAACCTCAGACATCTCTGCTCTCAGGACAAACTCATCATTTCCACCAATTCTGACGGGCGAGTTGTTTGCTAGAGGGATACCATCAACTTGTCAAGAATGATACAAAACAAGACAGTGCCCACAGACAAACACATTGTGAGGTTGAGGTGTGTGTACCGTAAATGATGGGGTCCGTTATGACCTTTGTGGGTTTGTGGTAGACAAATGTGTCTGCAGATTGGGCAGAGGTGTGTTGGCCTAGAGGTGGCCTAGTTTATAGTCTACTGCTGCAAGGAACTGGGACCAGAGCATGTGAGCGGAGCGTGAGCGGAGCGGGGAGCGGAGTGGTAATATTTCCTTAAGAGCGCAGAGCGCCTTTCTGAAGATTCCGCTCCGCTCGCTCAATACGCTCAGCGTAATATAATGCACGCAAATTTGTTCTTTACAGAACGGAGCGGGATCTGAGCGGGAATTGGTTTACGGTGAGCGTGAGCGGAATATTAACGGAGCGCTTGCTTGGGCGGTTAGAGCGACTGAGTGGAGCGCACGTCCATAGAGCGGAAAACGTAGCGGAGCGTCACACCGCTCCGCTTCGCTCACATGCTCTGACTGGGACACAGGAATCTCCTTTGTTGCCCGAGGTGGAGTCAAGAGGTAACTGTAAAATTCAGAGAGTACATTCAGAAGTCACTGGTACAGTCAGGGCCGTCCTTAGCTGACGCGGGGCCCGGTGTGAGGTAGGGAGTGGGGCCCCCCTCAATCCGTTCGCAATCGCATTCTGGGGGGAGGGGGGCCCCCTCGGTCCGTTCGCCACAGGGCCCGGTGCGACCGCACCAGTTCACCACCCTAAGGACGGCCCTGGGTACAGTGGAAGGTGCTGTCGAGTCGATCTCCAGAGTACATCCCAGGAAGGAATACCTGGCTGCTATAATCAGGCTTTGAGCGGAACTGGAAGACTGGCATATCCTTTGTTGCCCAAGGTAGAGTCAAGAAGCAACTCTGGGAATTCATCCAGACGTCTCTGGAATAGTGGAAGGTGCTGTTTAGCCAATCTTTCGAGTACATTCAAATGTGAAAATTCTGCACAGTAAAAATTGGAAACAGTTTGTACACTTGAGAAATGTGTCCAATTAGGGTCAGGTGAAGCAGAAACCAGTCTAATTATACAGGACTCCCTTAAAACAGATTTCAAATGTCCTAAAACAAAGTTTTGTTTACACAGTACTGGGCTTCTGCAGTGAGGTCTTATGAGGGACGGGGAGATCAGTATCTTTTTTATAGCCTTAAGCCCAAAGTATACTTCGGTCCGCACACTGTCCTCGTGACGCAATTTTCGTCATCAGAAGTGTCCGCGGATGTCCTGCGTACAACAGCGCAGGCGTGAGGTGAGTCAAGCAGGTGGTCCTGCGCATGTGTCAAGCTCGTCCATACACGCTCATCCGCGGTTGAGTATACTTTGAACGCTGTGAAACTCTTGAGAATTCATTCAGAAGTTCTCTGGAATAGTAGAAGATCTTCCTGATACAAATGTGAAAGCTCTGCAAAGCAAACAACAAAGACTGGCTGTACACTTGTAAACACCCTGAAGAAACATGTCCACTAAGAGTCAGGTGAACCTGAATCCAGCCCAATTATTTTACATCTGTTTACAGGGTACAATCTGGCTACAATGAGCTCCAGGTGGAGTCAAGAGGTAACTGTGAATCCCTGAGAATTCATTTAGAAATCCCTGGAATAGTGGAAGGAGCAAGTCCACCACATTTCATACTCTAATCAAACACACCTGATTCAACTCAGTGGATCATTAGCTTGTAACTCTATGACCCAAAATGGACAGGTCAGACAAGGGAACAGGGTTGGAAAACACATCCATGTGGGAAAAATCTGCAGAGTAAATACTGGAAACAGGTCCATTGTCTTCTCTTACATTCGTCAGCACAAGTGGCACAGAGAATTAATAGGACTGAAGAGCTTCTTCATTTTAGATTCAATGAGTGCATCTACTGCTTGTTCCAAGCCTCTCACAGCATCGTCTTGATCTGAGAGTTTTGGGAGGAGCAGGTGGAAATGGTACCGTGATGAAGATGAGAGATGTCTTTCTAGGGTGCTAGTGGGGTTTGTCATGCTATCTGCGTACTTGTGGCAGCCACAGGTGTGCATATGGGGATTGTGAGTTTCTGGGTGGCCCACTTTAGCACATGTCTTTGTGGAGGATGGGCAAGAAAAGTGAACTGTTATGAATAACTTACTTTATAAAGAATGTCCTCCTGCAGTTGGCTCTGCAGTATTCCATAGTTCACAGTGGCTGTATATGGCACACAAAATGGCAAGCACTTACCAAAATTGCATGCTTTGAGATTGCCTGACCTTCATGTAACTTTTAAGAGTGAAGGTGTGCAGGTTTCTATCATTATACTTGGAACCAAACTGAATGGGGAATGATCATTTATCTAAGTTTTCTTTTTTTAAAACATTTAGTTTTACATTTTTAGCAGTGCTGCTTTGCTGTTAAGCCCAAAGCATACTTCAATTTTGATGAGTACTGTACTGTATACACACCACTCAATTTTTGTAACCGGGTCGCACATGCACATTGAATTTGTTTAGACTTTTAAAGACTATGTTTTTGACTGTACGCAAACGCTAGCGTATGCATACAAAAACAAAGTTTTCTTTGGGCTTTAGACAGTTTGCACTGTAAAACAGTTTGGAAAACATGAATATTTAAATTTACCCCCTTTAATGCTGCATGCTATTACAATTAACGTAATTATGAGTTTCCTAGTCAGAAATTGGACACTGAACTGCCTCTCAAGTCGTATTTATGACTGGAAAACTGGGAATCATTTTAAAACCCACGTTTCCAAGTTGGGTCAGGCCATAAAATGTAAACATGTTGAAGGAAATTTACAGTACAATCATATTTATTTACATATATAAATAACCATTTGATGCATATTGTATGTATTTTCTTCAGAGAAAACACCTTTTATTTGCCCAGCAAGCTGACTATTGGTGAATCATTGTCTATGTTGCTGGCTATACAGTATAGTGAATGTAAAGCATGGGTAATGTTTATATCGTCAACAAATGGGACACTACATTTCATTTAAAATCCATCAGAAATGTGCAAAATCTTCAATCTATTTTGGCTGTAATAAGACTCCCCATAAAATAGACAAGGATGAACCTGGTGTCCTTCATGGTTCCTATTTGTTCAAAGCACATGAAGGCAACAAATTCTTAAAGGGATAGTTCACCCAAAAATTAAAATTTCCCATTGACTTACTCACCCTCAAGTCACCCTAGATGTATATGACTTTCTTCTTTAAGACTAATAAAATCAGAGTTATATTAAAAAATGTCCTGGCTCTTCCAAGCTTTATAATGGCAGTGAATGGGTGTTATTAAATAGTCTAATAGAAGTCCAATAAAGTGCATCAATCTATCATAAAAAGTTCTCCACATGGCTCTTAAAAAAATGCATTTTTGTAAGAAAAATATCCATATTTAAAACTTTATAAACTGTAATCTCTAGCTTCAGCTAACTGTCGTACGCACGCTCACGAGAGAGTGGCATTCCAGCGGATGATGTAGGACGTAGCATAAGCTCCGGTGAGAAGTGATGAACGCAGAAGCGCAGAGGAGAGAGCAAAACAAAACATCGATCATGAATTAGAAGTACAAAACGAGGATCTGTAAAGAAAAACGTTGGAGGATTTCAATATAAGCCAAGAGGAGCTAAAGTAAGGAAACTTTGCTTCCTTTGCTCCTGTAAACAAAACTTGGTTCTCGCGAAACTAGCATATTCTCACCGAAGCTTACACTACGCCTACATCCGACCTACGTCATCCGCTGGAACGCCACTCTCTCATGGTGCTACTCTCTTGTCACTTTTTATTAGGATTTTATTGGACTTGTTTTGGACTATTGAAAAATAACACCCATTCACTGCCATTATAAAGCTTTAAAGAATGATAGATTATTTTTTTATATAACTCTGATTGTATTCGTCTGAAAGAAGAAATTCATATACACCTAGGATGGCTTGAGGGTGAGTAAAGCATGGGGTATTTTTCATTTTTGGGTGAACTATCTCTTTTAGAAATGAGAAGAAGGAAATTTCCCATAGCAATGCGAAGGCAGCTTAACACTGCTGCTACAGCTCTATATACATTCGCACAGACATCTTCACTTATTTATACCAATAAATGGTTGACAGAACGTGTCCTTAAGATTGTTCTTGATTACCTGTTTTGCACTTTTTTTAATTGGTTGCACTGCAGACAGCAGTTTGTTTTCTTGTCTTTGCCAGAATAAGCTGCAAGGTGAACTGCACTAAATGTCGACTAGATCTGCAAGAAACAGCTATTCTACATCGAAGTGCTGAGTGATCCACTGCTGAGGATATTGTCAGACGGTGCATTTGTAACGACACATCACTCATCTCCCTTCTACCCATCTTTTGTAATTTTTCATCTTATCTTTTACTGCAACGTGCCACTAATTTCCTCCTCTTTGACTTTTTTTCTGCTTTATCTTCTTTTTCTCGTTCTTTTACTGGAAGTGTTTATGTGACAAGAAGCGGAGGCCTAGCCACAGAAGGCTATCTTTACTCTGTCACTCTTTATAACAGTTAAAAGATAGCCACAGTCTGGCTTCAGGCCAGTTAGCCATAGCGCAAAGAGGCAGAACTGCTATTCTCGCGAACCGCTAACTGACAGCCGAGGAAGTGTCAAACCACAGGAAATGACATCTGTAATCTCTAGCTTCAGCTAACTGTCGTACGCACGCTCACGAGAGAGTGGCATTCCAGCGGATGATGTAGGACGTAGCATAAGCTCCGGTGAGAAGTGATGAACGCAGAAGCGCAGAGGAGAGAGCAAAACAAAACATCGATCATGAATTAGAAGTACAAAACGAGGATCTGTAAAGAAAAACGTTGGAGGATTTCAATATAAGCCAAGAGGAGCTAAAGTAAGGAAACTTTGCTTCCTTTGCTCCTGTAAACAAAACTTGGTTCTCGCGAAACTAGCATATTCTCACCGAAGCTTACACTACGCCTACATCCGACCTACGTCATCCGCTGGAACGCCACTCTCTCATGGTGCTACTCTCTTGTCACTTTTTATTAGGATTTTATTGGACTTGTTTTGGACTATTGAAAAATAACACCCATTCACTGCCATTATAAAGCTTTAAAGAATGATAGATGATTTTTTTATATAACTCTGATTGTATTCGTCTGAAAGAAGAAATTCATATACACCTAGGATGGCTTGAGGGTGAGTAAAGCATGGGGTATTTTTCATTTTTGGGTGAACTATCTCTTTTAGAAATGAGAAGAAGGAAATTTCCCATAGCAATGCGAAGGCAGCTTAACACTGCTGCTACAGCTCTATATACATTCGCACAGACATCTTCACTTATTTATACCAATAAATGGTTGACAGAACGTGTCCTTAAGATTGTTCTTGATTACCTGTTTTGCACTTTTTTTAATTGGTTGCACTGCAGACAGCAGTTTGTTTTCTTGTCTTTGCCAGAATAAGCTGCAAGGTGAACTGCACTAAATGTCGACTAGATCTGCAAGAAACAGCTATTCTACATCGAAGTGCTGAGTGATCCACTGCTGAGGATATTGTCAGACGGTGCATTTGTAACGACACATCACTCATCTCCCTTCTACCCATCTTTTGTAATTTTTCATCTTATCTTTTACTGCAACGTGCCACTAATTTCCTCCTCTTTGACTTTTTTTCTGCTTTATCTTCTTTTTCTCGTTCTTTTACTGGAAGTGTTTATGTGACAAGAAGCGGAGGCCTAGCCACAGAAGGCTATCTTTACTCTGTCACTCTTTATAACAGTTAAAAGATAGCCACAGTCTGGCTTCAGGCCAGTTAGCCATAGCGCAAAGAGGCAGAACTGCTATTCTCGCGAACCGCTAACTGACAGCCGAGGAAGTGTCAAACCACAGGAAATGACATGTAAAAACTTATTAAAAACACTGTCGTTTTCCAACACAGGTTAGCAGAAATTTCTAATGCAAGCTTAAAACAAAGGATCTTTCTAGATCAAACTAGAACAAGCTAGCTGGATAGATAGATACTTTCTCGTCTTTTCATATTTCACTTCATGTGACAGCCTTGATGGCTTATATACATCATTGTGGGCTAAGATAAATGACGTCTGTCACTGACAGATGGTGCAAGATTTAAGTAATATTAACCACCATGGTTTGTACTTCGTGCTTTTGGCTTGTCTTCTATCAACTTGTAGTTTAGAACCAGTTTTGTTTTTGTACCAGTTTTAATGTTGGTCCAACCAATACAATTGTTTGACTGGTTAGCATGACCCTGTTAGACCTGCTGGTAGATGTTGGAACTACTTTTTTTTTCCCGAAGCAAATATTTTATTACATATTTACACCGCGCTCTTGCGTTTATATATATATATATATATGTCAATCAATTTAATTACTTCACATATGAACCTTCATCCGTTTACCTTCGTCAACACATGGGAAACACTATATGTATATACATATATTAATAGTGCCTTTAAAAGTTGCATCTCAAAGCGCTTTACAAAAAAGTACAAATTGAAATACATGAAAAAAACAAGATGAAAACATCCATCAAAGCAATTGCACACACACACATATATATATAGACACACACATATAGACACGGCCCCATTTGTACAGGCAGATAAATCAATCACAGACATCTGCAAAGCACAGAGGGATTATTGATGTCTGATTTTTAAATGTTGAATGCTTAGTCATGAATCTGTCTTTGAACACCACTAATATCACTCCATTAGACAGAAAGAGTGTTGGTAGACATGCTTAGCTGACCAGAGCACTTTAAAGACAAAATTCAGGCAGATGTTATCTAGCTCCCCAAGACATTCAATTACAAGTGGGGATTTTAAGGCAATAAGCTTTAAATACAAGGCCGACCATTAGGGGAGTCGTGTGGAATTTAATGATTCCAATTCCAGTTTCCAATTCTGATTCCACATTCTGGCTCCTCAGCTTGGTTTATAAGATTATTTCATTTGGGAATCAGACTATATTACTCTTGCTGTATCTTTTGGTTTACTTAAAGGGGTCATATGATGCGATTTCAAGTTTTCCTTTCTCTTTGGAGTGTTACAAGCTCTTGGTGCATAAAGAAGATCTGTAAAGTTGCAAAGACTAAAGTCTCAAATCCAAAGAGATATTCTTTATAAAAGTTAAGAGTCAACCACGCCTACCTAAAACGGCTCGTTCTAACACGCCCCCACATATCTACGTCACTATGTGGAAATATTAGCATAATGCCGCCCAAATGTGCACGCAAAGAAAGAAGGCGTGGTTTCAGGAACAGCAGTCGTGTTGATGCAGCCATGTCAGGGAGACACTGTGTGTTTCAGTGCGAAAGCAAAAGCACTTTATTTGGCCTTCCGGAAGTAAATGCAATTAGGAATCATTGGTTAAGATTTATTTACAACAGAACAGCACAACCCAGATGTTCGAATTTGTGCAATGCATTTTATGGACGACAGTTTTTTTAACCTAGAGGAGTACAATGCTGGCTGTGCACAAAGGCTATTTCAAAAAAAAAAAAAAAGAGGGTCAATTCCGACTTTGCTATGACAATCTGGCGCTTCTGAATCAGCGATAATGTACAGTATTTGAAAAATAATGTGTTTTTTGAACATTAAAGCATGTCAACATATTCTGTTACACCAAATACACAAAATAATGATCTTTAAAATAGCATCATATGACCCCTTTACTTAAAAAAACCACCTCATAAAAGTCATTCATTCAGAAAAAGAGTCTATATTTGTTACTCTATGTGACCCTGGAGCACAAAAGCAGTCTTAAGTCGCTTGGGTATATTTGTAGCAATAGCCAAAAATACATTGTATGGGTCAAAATGATTGATTTTTCTTTTATGCCAAAAATCATTAGGATATTAATATCTCAGCCAAATATTGTCCTATCCTAACAAACCATACATCAATGGAAAGATTATTTATTCTGATGTATAAATCTCAATTTCGAAAAATTGACCCTTATGACTGGTTTTGTGGTCTAGGGTCACATATGTTTTTGATTCACTACAAAGAAATCAGATCATAAGAGTCATTCATTCAGGAATTTGACTACATTAGTTGTTCTGAATATTTTGATTCACTATAAGAAGAATCAGCTCATAAGACTTATTCATTCAGGAATTCAGACTAAACTCACTGTTCTGTTTTTTATTCACTGAAGAAGAAAAAAAAGAAAAAAAAGTTCAAAAGAGTCATTCATTCTGGAATCAGACTATACTAGTTTCAATGCATGTTTTTGATTCACTAAAAAGTGCTAGAGTCATTCATTCAGGAATCAGACTGAACTCGTTGTCCTGTATGTTTTTGATTCAATAAAATGAATCACCTCAAAAGAGTCATTCATTAAGGAATCGGACTAAACTTGTTAAGTTGAATGTTTCTGATTCACTAAAAACAAACCAACTCATAAGAGTCATTTATTCAGGAATAGGACTATACTAGTTTCGCTGTATGTTTTTGATTCACTAAAAAGAATCAACTAAGAGTCATTTGTTTGTGAATCCTACTACATGTTTCTCCTTGTAGATTTGTCTGCATTGGTGGAAGAATGATTCACTTCATGAAGTAATGGAGCCGGTCTCATTCCAGACTCCCTCTCATCTTATTCGCTGCATTGTCACAGGAAGTCCATTAAACAGCAGCACAACAGTGACTTGGGCACACCAGCTGGTCTGTTCCCAACAATGAAGCGCCCTGACCTCTGCTTCACCACTTTCTCATGGGTGGGTGGTCAAAGCCAGCGACCCCTGCGTGTCTCCTGCCGTAAAGAGAGGTCAAAGGTTCGTGCCCAGACAAATGAACAGCTAGAGAACCAAATATCTTCACACCGGTTGGACGACTCAATCTACAGAAGACTGAAGGTTATGGGCGAAAAGAAACACCACCGAATTTACTTGCTCTTTCATTGGAGAACTTTTGGAGAATAAGAACTCATTACTGTCTAAAATGAAGTACATACATTTGGATGTAAATAGTAATGCTTGATTAAGAGGCTTTATAATCCATCATGCCCTGCCAGCGTCCTGTTTGCTATTGTCTGATTCGGCCCCAATGCTCCAGAGGTCATGAACTCGAATAATGCGGCCTATTCTCCAGACGCGCCACTCTTTGAAAAGCCATTCAACCGCAATCACACAAGTGACTATAGGGAAAGACAGAGAAAACAATGTGTCGGCAGCCAAATATAAGATGACACAGTCCGTGTGGAGTCAGATATCTGAACCAGGGCCATTAGCACATAAACCCAAGAGGGGGGAAAAAGCCATGAAATTTAATTATTTTGTTGCAATAACAACATCAATAGTAAAATCATCACGAAATAAAACAATCACACTTTTTTCAAACATGTTTCTCAAGCACTCTCCCCATCTGCTATTGGCTGGTGAAACAGACAGTGCTGTTCCAAACTCACACCAACGCTGCTTTGTCTGGATAGTTGGGAGGCTCAAACAATGGCCCAGTTTACACCTGGCTTATACCTTTACTGACATTGAAAATGACCCTAAAATATGAAAATATGAATAATAATAATGAAAATAAAAGACTCCTGTAAAACCTATTGTAATTTCATTAGGCAAATAAAACCCAAATATCAATTGCCAAAAGAGAGAGAAAAAAAAAAAAACCTTCCACATGTATATACACCACAGCAATACAATTCATTTATTGTAAAACTCTAATCCGTATTTCATAACATAAAATAAATTCTATAATAATTTATAAATATTATAACATCATTTTAATTTATAGAAGGAATAAATAAACATGAATATATTATTAAACATTAAAATAAATTTGAACAAATATTATAATTTACAATAGTACAATTTATTTTTATATGATTTTTTCCTCATAATAAATTAACTGAAAGAAACTAAAAATTGTATGTATTTATGTGTGTATGACATTTTATTAATTATATTAATTATAATAATTATAATATTTTTCTCATAATAAAATAATTTAAACAAATATGACATTTTATTAATTATAAACACTTTATTAATTATATAATATTTAAAAAAATATAATGTTAATAATCAAATAATTAATAAAAGTATGAATATTAAAATATAAATTGTATTGTGTATTGTTACATTTAATAATAATAATAATAATAACCATTTTATTAGTTTTTCTATATAGACCAGAGTGACTATAGTAAATTATGCATATATACATACATATTATATTATATTATTCCATGGTCTGTCTGAATACTGGATTCTGATTGGCTGGCAGGTGTGCAGTAAAACCGTTTAATGCACAGGTAGTCAGTTTAATCACGCGCACACACACACACACACACAGAGGTGGTAAAATCAATGTTTCTGAAGTAATTGTTTGTACAGAGAGACGCGCAGACGCAGCACGCAGCTACACACAACTGTCATCACTCTCTCTCTCTCTCTCTCTCGCTCTGTCTCTCTCAAACGATCGATTGATAATTAATTGAAATACATGCTATAATTCATTCAAATAAATGTGGTCTTACCGCACTATTTCATCTCTGTGTATGATTTGAAGCGGGCAGAATGCTAGCGCTAACGTGCCGCAACTGACGCA
>NW_015632028.1:84388-85986 GCF_001515625.1 Sinocyclocheilus rhinocerous
TTAATCGCATCCAAAATAAAAGTTTTTGTTTACATAATATATGTGTATGTACTGTGTTTATTTATTATGTATATATAACACACACACATACAGCATATATGTATTTACATGTATATATTTATATTAGTGCTGTCAAACGATTAAGTAAGGGATAATTAATGGCTAGCCGTGCATTAAAATCCTTTTATGGAGGCAAAGAACTGCCTGCCGTGAAGCGGAGGGTGGTTGCCTTTGCGAAGTGCATTTAAAATCCTTTAACGCACGGCTAGCCGTTGATTATCCCTTACATATTATATTATATTATATTATATTATATTATATTATATTATATTATATTATATTATATTATATTATATTATATTATATTATATTATATTATATTATATTATATTATATTATATTATATTATATTATATTATATTATATTATATTATATTATATTATATACCTGTGTTTTGATGCAGACTGATGCAAAATTGTCAAAACTTGCTTAGACTGCCCTCCCAGACTAAATCAGCCACTTTCTCCTGTTACTTGCAGATTTGACTACCCACAAGCCCCTGCATTAGGCAGACTCATTCCTCACTCAATCCCTTCATCAGACCTCACGGCAGGCTCTGAAGACGGTGTCTGTTCACCTGAAGCTCCTGGCAGGAGAGATAAGCTGAAATTTACTGTAACTCATTCAAAGCGCTGAAGCCTTTGGGTTTCAGAGCCGGAGCGGAGCGCTTCTCTCTCCTTTCACACACTGATGAAACGGATGCCTGCGGCTCTCTCACGGTTTGGGGAACACACACTTTGTTGTAGTGGTTTATACTTGCGATTTCATAGCACATGTCACCGGTGTTACCTGAAATGACAACAAAGCCTGGATTTGTATGAAACAGCCGAGAACAGCCGGGCAGAGAGTGAGGGACTGAAAGAGGTGCGGTAAAATACCTCAGTCGATTAGGTGAGGCGTAGAGATAGAAAACCGTACCTGATAAACCATGATGGATTAATCACACAAAAACTATTTTCCTGCTTTATAAACCACATCCATGCAGATCATACATGGAAAATAAGTAAGCAAGTAAGTAAGTGAATAAATAAATAAATACATTATAAAATATAATTATTAGATTATAAATGATTAATTATAAATGAAAAAAAATTATAAAATAATTAAATGTATGACTAAAATAATAAGAATATTAAAAGATACAATTATATGATTTCTCAAATATTAATACTTCTTTATTAATAAAAATAATTTTAGTGTACTATTGCTAAAATAAAAATAAGAATATTAAAAATATTATACAAATATTTACATTATGTACAATAAATATAACTAATAACAGTCATAATAATAATAATAATAATCAGTATTAATTATAAAACAACTTAATATGGCAAAAATAATATATGATGTATAATAAAATACATAATAATAATAATAATAATAATAATAATAATAATAATAATAATAATAATAATAATAATAATAATAATAATAATAATAATAATAATAATAATAATAATAATAATAATAATAATAATAATAATAATAATAATAATAATAATAATTGTTGTTAATTATAATGTAATATATTATA
>NW_015632028.1:86012-86293 GCF_001515625.1 Sinocyclocheilus rhinocerous
ATTACTAAAATAATGAGAATATTAAATATATTAAAATATATATTAAAAATGAATAATATATAAATTAAAATATACATTTATATTATGTGTCTTAAAATAAATATTAAAATAATAATAATAATAATAATACAAACTTTATTCATTATAAAATAATTTATAACTAAAAATAATAAAATATGAACATTAACATATGCATTCATATAATGTATAAAATAATAATACAAATAATAATAAAGTTTATAACAATCACTTTATTACTTATCAATTGAATATTAATAAAA
>NW_015632028.1:86391-117703 GCF_001515625.1 Sinocyclocheilus rhinocerous
TAAAATACACCATAATAGAAATAATTTATAATTACAATATTTGTATAAATAAATAAACATTATATATATATATATAATTTTAAATAAAATGAAAATGCAAAAAATAAATGCATTATATTTTTACATTATCTCACATAAAAATAATTTCATAATAAAATCAGTATTTCTTAACATAAAAAAAAAACTTAACATTAAGTTTCTTAACATTAAAAAATATATATATATTTAAATCTAATGTTTGTATATTTATGCTTTTTTGTTGTTTTTCATATATTATGAAGATTTCTCTAATGATCACGTGCAGTTCAGTAAGTGAATCACTCTGGTTATTAAGCATTTTCACTCAGTGAAGGATTCATCAGACTGATTCAAACCGGTAACTTGTGAGTTCTTGAGTCTTTTTGAATGATTCATTAAAACACCTGGCTCTTCAACATTAAAGAAAGATAGCCACTTAAGTGCATTAATACAGAATTCACCTATACTACACATCAAATGTGACGCATCTAATCTGATCTAGGGACGCAACTTTCCCGATGAAAGTTTGAATGTGGTTTGATAGTAAGAGGTATCTGTTCTCAGGATGGGCTGCTTCATGGAGAGGGGCTTTAGCAACAATATCCATCGCCCATCATTCCCTCCAGCCATCTGTGCCTGCATCTGAGCCCGGCTGACAGGCTTCACACTTACCGAGTGTGAAATTAGCATGTGTGTGTGTGTGTGTGTGTGAGGAGCACTGGGGGTGAGGGGAGCTCCATTAAAACAGCGTGGTACGTGTGTGTTCGGGGTTGTGTAGGTGTCGTGACTGTGTGAGTGTGTGTTGGGTCCCAGTGGAAGGCACAGGTGTTCGGGTCGACTCTCAGTGGCCTGGAAAGCACGAAGCCTGCGCTCGACGGGAATCCGATCTGCGATGGTCCTCCCCTGAATTATGTTAATTAACCTTCGCCCTGGAACATCATTCTCCAGTATCAGGGTGAGCTGTTCACGTCAACAAATGTCTGTAATTGGCTATTGAACTTCACTCAGCGGTTTGTGCAACCCGACCCCTTAACTGTGACCTCTGGTGTTGTGACCGCGCTGACATCTGCCTTCGGTGGGGAATTAATCACACGTTATGTTTGGAATTAAATTCTAGAGTAATGCTTAGTGAATAATGTGCATATAAACTGTATACTGCCTTATTTTTAATAATCATATGTAAATGTAATATTACATGTTTGCTAAGTAGCTCCCCCAACAATAATCACCATGATATGCAGTGAATCAGCAATAATTACCTCATCATGTGCATGTTTAAAACAGTAAGTGGAATCCAATTACTTCATTTTAGAAAAAAAAGATGCTTAATTTTGAAATTTTTTTGTAAAAAACCTCTGCAGTGAATGGGTGCCGTCAGAATGAGAGGCCAAACAGCTGAGAAAAACATCACAAGTAATCCACACCACTCCAGTTCATCAGGTAACATCTTGTGAAGTGAAAAGCTGAATGTTTGTCAGAAACAAATCCATAATTAACAAGTTTTTAACTTACTGTTGCTTTCAGAAAGTCCTCCATGATAATATTGCTTCCTCCGTTGAGAAAGTCATCTCATCTGAATCAGGAGAGAAATCTGCACAGATCAAGCACAGTTTACCGATCAAGCAAAAACAGCTCTAAACAAATATATATATATATAACTTTTTAAAAAAGTGTCAAAGTCATAATAGATGTCATTTAAATATCAACATCTTAAAGCCACAGCAGCGAAAACATCCAGTTTAATACTAAGTGTCGGTGAGAGGATTGAAAATGTTCATGTAAAACTATATTTTTTGGTACGACAGTATAGAGAAATAGTTTAAAATAAAATTACGGTGTACTATGAACCATACTGTAACTTTCAAAACTAAAACATCCAGTCTAAAAATGTTATTGAAGGCTGGAACTGAAGAATGGATCTCATCAGCAAACCTGCAACCCATCATCTCACCTGCGTTTACCTCAACATCTGAAATGCACAGCAGAAAGAGTGGAAGATGGTCACGAGAAACGACATTATATTTTGATTATAAGTTGAACACAGGAAAGAAAAGAAGTACGATATGACCCCTTTACGGGAAAACTGCGAATGCTCCAAAAGCAGCTCTGCGCTCACAGCGCGACTCCTAGAACAGTGTCATTAGTCTGTAGATCTGCTGGAACACGCCGGCAGGCCAATCTCTCTCCCTCACAACCCAATTAAAGCTCTCTGTATGTTTCTCACTCCCAGAGGCCTGTTTGACAGATGGTACAACCCATCAGTCTGCACAGCTGCAGCCCAGACCCTAACAAGCCTGGCATCAGAGACCCTCATCTCCACCTCATTCTGGCCTGTCAGCCGCGATTAGCCTGTAAGTAAGGTCTATGTGCGCGTGTGTTTGTACGGACACATTTATAGAAAAGGGTGTTGTGTGCCAGAGTGGGACAGCAGATTCGGGCCTTGGCAACCCGTCTGGGGATTAGAAGCTCCATCCCTCAGATCACGCGTGGCTGGCTGATCCGTCTGCTGCCCCTCTGTCCATCCTCATCCAGACCAGACTCTCATTCACAGACATCCGCGGACACACCTCACTGTTTGGGTTCAGAAAGACAGTCAGTAACAAATAAAGTGAGTCATGAGTCACACGTGTTAATAAAGCAATATGTCACTTGAAGCAGTGCACTACAATGAACAACTCTTCCACCAATTATTACACAGCTCTCTGGAATACTTGATTCTGATTGGTCAGTCATGACATTCTGCTGTCACTTACTTTTAATGACATTAAATTCTGGAAATAACTAACTGACTAATTAAATATATAAAAAATTATAAATATTTTTAGCATTTTTTAAATTCTGACATTAAATTCTAAAACTGACTGTTGTCCCTGTTGTTTCATGTCCCTCATAACTATATAATAAAATTATTTCAAACCCTAATGTTTATTTCATAAACTAAAATATAATGTAACAATATGATAAAATATAAATACATTTATTATATATATATATATATATATATATATGTAATATTACATGTTTGCTAAGTAGCTCCCCCAACAATAATCACCATGATATGCAGTGAATCAGCAATAATTACCTCATCATGTGCATGTTTAAAACAGTAAGTGGAATCCAATTACTTCATTTTAGAAAAAAAAGATGCTTAATTTTGAAATTTTTTTGTAAAAAACCTCTGCAGTGAATGGGTGCCGTCAGAATGAGAGGCCAAACAGCTGAGAAAAACATCACAAGTAATCCACACCACTCCAGTTCATCAGGTAACATCTTGTGAAGTGAAAAGCTGAATGTTTGTCAGAAACAAATCCATAATTAACAAGTTTTTAACTTACTGTTGCTTTCAGAAAGTCCTCCATGATAATATTGCTTCCTCCGTTGAGAAAGTCATCTCATCTGAATCAGGAGAGAAATCTGCACAGATCAAGCACAGTTTACCGATCAAGCAAAAACAGCTCTAAACAAATATGTGGGTAGATTTTGATGTGAGAGACAACAGGTAATGGACTTTTTTACTAAAAGAAGCGTTATTATGAATTATGGACTCATATTTTGGCCTGAAGTGACAGTTTGAAGTTAAAAACATCTTAATGATGGATTTGTTTGTTATAAACATGCAGTTTTTTGCTTCATAAGACATTAGCTGATGTACTGGAGTGGTATGGATTACTTGTGGATTATTGTGATGTTTTTATCAGCTGTTTGGACTCTCATTCTGACGGCACCCATTCACTGCAGAGCATCCACTGGTGAGCAAGTGATGCAATGCTAAATTACTCCAAACCTGTTCTGATGAAGAAACAAACTCATCTACATCTTGGATGTCCAGAGGGTGAGTTCATTTTCAGAAAACTTTCATTTTGGGTGAACGATTCCTTTAAGTCTGCATTGCATTGTGGGATGCAGTACCTAGAGCCATATGCTCTGTTACATACTGCACATGTTGACAAATGTAGAGTCAAATATAGTGACATTTATGTGACTTATTAATGTTACCTACAAATATTAAAAATCATTTTTGATAGCTGAAAATCTAAATATTAGATGAAAAACTTAATAAAAAAAAAAAACAGAAATGTATATATATATAAAAAGTAATAAAAGAAAAAAAAATACTAAAAAAAAAAAAATTACTAAAACTTACAGTTAAATGAAAATTGAAATATAAAAATAAAAGCTGTATAAATATCTAAATAACACTAAGATAACACTGGTCTGTGCGTACCAGATACAGAACTATTATAAAACTAAATTCTACTGTCCTAAACTAAAGCAACTGAGCAATCAAAAAATATTGCATATCAAGCTCATATCTGGTAATAACCATTAAACTCCAGATACAGTATGCTATTTTTATTCATTTGCTTTCTTAGTACCGTCATCTCTCTGAGTGGAGATTGATAACACGTCACTTTAATCTCGTTTCACTTGCATTTAAAGGGTGTAATATTATGAGCAAAATTATGATAAATTTTCCTGACTATTTAAATCTCCTTCTTCCCCATTTCAAAATTTCTTTACAAAAAAAAACACTTGAACAATCTTCTAAAATGCCTGATTTATTACTGAATATTTTGTATACCACTTGATTCAAGTACGAAGAGAAATGTACTATCCCTTCGAAAATACTGATGACTTTTAAAATAAATTTGATGAAATTTTCCTATCCAGGAAAATGAAATATGATGAAACAGTATTTCAGTGTTTTTGTCTGTGAATGTGTCTGGAATACTCACAGGCAACACTCACAGTTGGGCTGATACTTTTTAAAGGAAATTAAAGAAGGCGGTGGACATTACAAATAAAATAACAGAAGACAAAGCTGGAATCAACAACTTTATGGAGGTCAGAAACTATAGCATAAACAGAACTTTGGCTAACGTTCTTCTAGCGTTCTTTCAACGCTACTGGTAAAATACTAATGTTAACAAAACATTCTTAAAATGTTAGCATAAAAATTATAAACATTAAGATGCTGTCAAATTTACCTTTGTACCGCGAAATTCCTCAAGAAGGCAATTCCACAGTCATTTCAATAGGAATCAGTGCAATCTGAATTTTGCGTAAGGGACTCATAAAGCAAAACATTTCCCCACACGGATTTTGCATCGGATTCAAATTTGCTAAACTTTGAACATGCAAATTCACAACACTGACCAGAATCATCACTGAACACTGCATATCTGGTTCCAAGATGTAAAGTCTTCAGAAAGGAAAATCTGGAAAGGTTGGTGGACTGCTTATGTAGGTGAAGGACTGCATTAAATGTAAGGAAACTGAAATTAATACTTTAGTGGATATAGAATGTATTGCCGTAACAATTGTTTTATCCCCATGCATGGCATTTACTCTAGTGGGCATACACTATATAGACCTCCTTCATCAAGTAGTATGTTCTATAATCATTTGAGAAATCTTTTGAAAGGGTTTGATAGAAATAAAGAGTTAATTCTGGTTGGGGACTTTAAAGGGGTCATATGATGCGATTTCAAGTTTTCCTTTCTCTTTGGAGTGTTACAAGCTCTTGGTGCATAAAGAAGATCTGTAAAGTTGCAAATTGCACTGAGAAGTCAAATAGGAAAAAGCTTCAGGAAATAGACAGTTTGACCTCGTACAGTTAATTCAGGGCCCCACTAGAATTAACTCATTATCTGAAACTCAAACTGATTTAATATTTAGTAACAAACCAGAAAGAATAACTACGTCAATAAATGTATTAACAGGGTTATCAGATCATAATCTTATGTAAGAAAATTAACAAAACATAGGTTTCTATATCAACAAGACAAAGAAAATATGCTAAATATTATATCGAATAGATTTAAAAATGAATTTGAAGAGAAATTAAAAACAAACTAGACTGGAATGACATTCTGTCTACAGTTAATTTAGAAGCTGCCTCTGAGTATTTAATGGTCACAATTAATAAGACTAAAGGTGAATTTAGGAAAAAATGTCTCTTTTTCTAGAGAGAAGCAGAATTGGCCTTGGTTAAATGAACAATTATGGAAGTTAATGAAACAGAGGGAGCGTGCTTTGAAAATAGCGCTCAAATCAGGGTTAGCTCAAGATAGAAGGACATTTCAATGCTTATAATAAAGTTGTAAAATGAACTGAAAAAGGTGAAAGCAAAATTCTTATAAATGATGCGAAGGGGAAAAGTAGACAACTTTGGAAGAATATCAATATAGCATGAAATAAAAAGAGTAAAAACTGAGATAAAGGTATTGAATTACAAGTTCAGGGAATTTTACTGTAATTCAAGATAAGGATCAAATTGCTTGTGTATATAATCATTTTTATAGATTCAGTTCAAGATTTAACACAAGGTTTTAGTGTAAGAAGTATGGATATTATATAACCAAATCATGATTTTCCTGTTTTTAATATTTTTGAAGTATCTGAGTCCTATATAATAAATATTGTAAGTCAGCTTAAGAGTTCTAGGTGTCATGTGTTGGTGCTGTAAGGACCACAGTCTTTTAATAAATCCACAGAAGTAACACTGGAGAAACTCAGGAAAATGCAGCACAACTAACATTTAACATAATCAATCAATAACAGCAAAGGATTGAACAGAACAGGGAGTACGTATACAGTAACCAAACTAGGGAACTAATGAGATAATTAACAAACACAGGTGAACAGAATGAACTAATCAAGGGACCACGGAAAACTAGGTCAAGAAACAAAACAAGACAGGAACAGGGAAAAACACAAACTAAAAGTCCATGACCATTACACTAGGGCTAAAGATGTTACTGAGTGTGATTCTGTATTTGTTACAAAGTATACAAATGCTCTTAGTACACCTATTATCTGGTTAATTTGTCAATAAAACGATGTTATTTTCCAAATGTCTGGAAGCCAGCAGTAATAAGACCTATATTTAAGACTGGTGATCCTGCTAATGTAACTAATTATAGACCTATTAGTATTATTCCAGTTGTCTCTGAAGTAATTGAAAAGGTCATTTGTAATCAATTTGTAGAGTATTTAAATCTTGGTCACTTTCTATTACATCCTATGCAGTTTGGATTTAGGACACATCATTCTATGGAGACAGCAAACTGTTATTTTATTGAATAGATTAAATCCGTCTTGATAGGGGAGGTGTTGTTGGTGCTGTCTTACTTGATTTCAAAAAGGCTTTTGACACCGTTTATCATAATGTTCTTTTATCCAAATTGTCAAAAGGTCATTTGTAATCAATTTGTAGAGTATTTAAATCTTGGTCACTTTCCATTACATCCTATGCAGTTTGGATTTAGGACACATCATTCTATGGAGACAGCAAACTGTTATTTTATTGAATAGATTAAATCCGTCTTGATAGGGGAGGTGTTGTTGGTGCTGTCTTACTTGATTTCAAAAAGGCTTTTGACACCGTTTATCATAATGTTCTTTTATCCAAATTGTCAAAGTTTAATTTTTCTACTAATACGTTAACATGGATGGAATCATATTTAAATTTAAGAAAACAATGTACAAGAATCAGTATGCTTATCATTACTTGACTGTAACATTGGAGTCCCACAGGGGTTGATTCTTGGACCAATTTTGTTTAGTCTATATATTAATGATCTGCCTATGGGTTTTGTCCAGAGGTCCAGGCTCAGATGTATGCAGGTGATACAGTTGTTTATACTTATGCTAAGACAAAAGAACAATCTGCTATCAAACTTACTGCTGCATTGAACAACGTGGACTAGCTAAATAATTCTTGCCTTACTCTTAATGTGAGTAAAACTGTAAGTATTTTTCAATTAAGAGAGTTGATGAGCGCTGTCTGGATATTTTAGTTAAAGGGGAGGCAATAAATATCGTTGAGCATTTTAAATATTTGGGTATGATTATAGATTCTAACTTAAATTAAAAAAAAATATATATATATATATAAAAAGGTTTCTAGATGTGCTAGAGCAAGATTGATGATCTTCAGGAATATTAGGCACCAATTACCTATGGCTGTTGCTAAACCTTTTATGCACACAAATATTCTCCCACATTTATCCTATTGTGCTACAAGTTGGTCCCAAACAAGTATAACTGCGTTAAAACCATTATATACTCTTTATACACAAGCTGTGAAAAGTTTCGATAAAAAATCAAGGAGTTCATTGCACTATTATTAAAAATGATAAATTATTGACAGTTTTTTTTTCTTTGCAGATTTGTGATTCATGTATAAACTAATTCCCGATTGCACCACCACCTCTTAAACAATGTATGACTCTCTGTAAGGACAATATTAGGGAGACTAGGTCATCAGTTAGAGGTGCCTGGTCGGCTAAATTTAAGAAAACGGTCTTTGGACAATCAGCTTTTTCAGTTAGAGCAGCAAAAAGATGTAATTCAATACCTGTTCATATTAGAGAGTGTACAACATTTAGTATTTTTAAAACTACACTTAAAGTATGGCTTAAGAAAAAAGAAGTATGTGACCACTGATTGTTTTTCAATTTTATGGAATATGATGTGATATTGTATTATATTGTATTGCTTGTGATGGAGTGCTGTAATTTTATAACAACATCCTGCCCAGGGACTGCAGATGCAAATTAGGTTTATAGCTAACTCTGGCACAACACCTGTGTTGTGCATGGTCCCTGTTAAATAAATGAAATAAACTATAAACTATAAAGCCGATTCGTTTAGAAGTGACCTCATGCATCACTGCTTCATGTGTCACTACCATAAAATGGGCGAAGAGGTGGGATGTGGGTGGAGTTGGTTGCTGAAACCACGCCCGCCTAGCTCGACGGTGGTGACAGCAGCGGCAATCCATCTGTCACTCAAGTGGCCACGCCCTTAATTATGCAGAACTTTAAGGCTTAATATAATCTAAACGGATATGTTATAAAAAAAATTCACCCCCCTTACAGTTGTCATGAAGGGCAAAATCAGCTATATAGACCAAAACCACTTTTGTACCAGACTGTAAACATTTTTTTTTCTGCTGTAAAGTTGGGCATTTTAACAAGGGGTTCTATGGGATTGACTCCCTTTTGGAGCCAGTTTCGCTAACGTGACCGCACCTTTACTATTAGGCAATTTTTAATAATTTTAAATAATGTTCATTGATTGCAAAATTTCGCTTCAGTTTTGCTAATGCGACCACGCCATTACTGCAGGGCAGTTTGACCAATTTTTTATAGTTTTTAATAATTAGTTAAATACAGTTAAGATCAGAAATGTCTTTACAATGTTTAAACGTCATAAACTATAATTAATTAATCATAATGAATGATGCCCACATCCACCCTTGTATATACACACATATTTGTATCCACATTTATAGGCCTATATATTAAATGTTCAGTGCCGGTTTCATTAGACTGACTGTTTTGTAAGAACCGGTTCATGACAGTCCTTTCTTTGTGAATTAACAATGCTGATCATTTCCAGAACGTTTGGAATACGATTTCTATTCTAGAGTGTTTATTAAATGCTCTTGGAACATAAATTGTTAGCTGGTCAGTCAGGATGAGTATCACAAAGCTTTCTAAATATCTGTATGGGGCTTAAAAAATGTATTGGATTTGTGAAATGTTATCATTTATAATTTTAAGAAGCTCTGTATTTGTGGTTAAGATCCAGAAAAATGGTCCCAACATCCCATCATGAGATCAGGGCCCACAGGACTGGTAAGCACGACTCCAGCTCAGCTAACAGCTCATCCGTCAGTATCTCCAGCTGATTTCTATTACGAGTAACCATTAGCCCCCTCAGTTCAGCCTTTTACTGCAGGAGTAAGTGAGTGCCTGTGAGAAGTCATGTCAAAACCAATCTCACAACAGCCTCCAGAAATACTTTGTTGTTAGCTTGTGTTAGCATTACGCTCAAGAAGACAAAAGACATGGGTGCGCCTCTTGAAAAGAGACTATTGTATCCACATTTTCAGGACACATTATTTGATTAATGGTCTCAAATTCTGTTAAACACTGAGGTCAGTTCACTCCGACTCATTTGGACTCATTTAGCACCATATTTTACACAAAAACTGTGTGTTTTGGTATTTGCACAGAATTTTGATCTATTAAACGAAATGTGTAACAGTGCTTGCCGTTAAAACTATTTATTACACGGCTCTGTGGAATACTTGATTCTGATTGGTCAGTCGCGACATTCCGAGGTATGTTATCCCTCGATAACAACCGGTAAAAGCTAATAACACAGGCTCATCCGGGTAACAGCAGTCAGCGCTGTACTCTTGCTTGAACTATTTTTTCTTGGTGGAAGCTTTGCGTTTGTTTAGCTAATAAAATATTAAAACTCGATTCAAAAAGGTGTACAATTATTTAATTATGTCATCCTGGTATCGCTCTCGTTTCATACAAACGCAGCTGCTGCCATTATGCTACGATTGTTTTGTACGCTGTAATGGATTATAAGAGAACTAACAAACTGGTAAGGTTTTAAAACATTTTCGTCTTAATTCTTTTATTGCCTTAATTATTTTTGTGGTGAAATGTTGTGTAATAAGTGGTTTGACTGCACCGTTTCCCTCTTCTTCTGTCCAAACTAGCGGCAGGAAAACTGATTCATTTCGCCAATCGGTTCCTTTAACCCTAAAACGCAATGAGTAATTCAAAATACGGATAATTCATCTGTAAAAAATCTTTAAAAATATTAAGATGTTACATTGGGCCCTATTTTTAAAGACTTTTCTTAAAGTATTATATTATATTATAATAAAGTATAAAATTGTCCATGTCTCTCATATCCTGTTTGTCTTTGAATCAGAATCATGTCAAGTATTTTTCCCATGTTGCTTACAGGCTATTTGTGCTCTAGATCCATGTCTTGGTTTACACATTTTTGCCTCTAATAATTATGTCAATCTTCAGCCACAAGTCGCACATCTGTTTTCTGTTCTAATAGGCTCTTGTGGCCTCGGGTTTGTGCTCTTGTCCAGGTGTCGTCGTGTACAGCAGTGAAGACGAGCTGAATCGGAGGCTAATTGGTGTTAATTCCCCATCTGCTGAGCAATGAAGCAGATAGAAACTCTCTGGCCTGAGGAAACGTCAACATCATGGGTCAAGAGGTCAGAAACTATGAAAACAATATATAGATATATATGAAGAACGCTGTGAATAGTCACTGAGTGAAACATTTCAGTCTCAGAGAGTAGAGACCCTTCATTTAATTAATTTATCATAGTGTTTGACAGTTACGGTATCAAGATTATATTATTATTTTAATGTATATTGTATTATCATAATACATTTTATTATAAAATATATGTAAACCTGCTATATTTTTCATTATAATTTTAATTGTCTTGAAAATAATGTCACATTGTAAAATATCTTCAAAATTGCTTCAAAATTTTCTGTAAGCAAAACAAAATTTCTGCTTTATTTTTTATATTATTATATTATAATATGCTATATTGTAGTTTGAATTGTCATGAAAATAACGTCACAGTGTAAAAAATCTCAATGGCTTCAAAATATGCCTAATTTTCTATAAGTAAAATATAACTTCTTATTTTTTCTTTCGATTTTGGGGTGAAAGATGACCTGAATTCCAATGATTCTCAGAGATTATTCTTGTCTGATTATCATGTGCATTTGATTATTATTATTATTATTATTGTTGTTGTTGTTGTTGTTACTTAACAGTTCGGATATTCAGAATATTAAATAATTTTACATTTTAAATAATTTTTATTTTTGCTTTAATGATGACAATTTCCTATTTATCATTTTATTCTATTCTATTCTATTCTATTATGTTGTTGTTATTATTATTATTATTATTATATTATATAGCATGCTTCATTTTAGTTTTAATTGTCATGAAAATAATGTCACTTTGTAAAAAAAACGTAGTGGCGTAGAAATATGCTTAACTTTCTGTTAGCAAAATATAACTTTTTTTTTTTTTCTTCAGATTTTGGAGTGAGATATGACCTGGAAATGTTCTTGACAGGTTTTACGACATTCAAACCAGAACAAAGCTCACAGTGATACAACAACATAGCATGAAACTGGACATGAAATGACCATGAAATATTCAGCACAATATTCAACACGAGCCATTATAAGATTCAACCTGATACACAGTTTGTCCACGCCTACACAAAGTACACAGCACAGTATGACAGCACATAAAGTGTGTGAAGTACTCCTTTTTCTCCGGGTCCATATGGTCCACGAGTGAGTGTTCAGTGAGCATTAGACTGAGGTGCTGGAGTAAACATGACAGCTGCTAGACGGGCTCTGACCATATCAACATGACAGCTGTCAGACAGAGCTGCTTCACCTACAGTATAGGTGTAATAAAGCCTGATGGCCACTGTTTGTGATTAGAAAACTACTACAGGTCAAATCCAGTTTCAGCTGCTAACTCTGATCTCTGGGATCTCGTCTGGTTGGCTTTGTGGATGCTGCATTTGTGTTATCTTGTCATTCTTGTTGGGCAGGACGGAGTTTCACTAGAACATTTCTGAGGCATGTTTCACCCCTAAATAAATAAGAGAAAAAACAAAAGACATTTTATTGGAACCATTAAGAACTGACATATTATTTTCATAATCATTTTTCATTTATTGTTACATTTTCCTTGTCTTAATGTTTTACTTTTGAGTTTTGAGTTCTTTGGAATTCTGGATTCTCAGTGATTCTCGTCAGATTCTCCTGTGTTTTTAATTACTATTATTTAAGTTTTATTCTTCTTATTATTTTTATCACTTAACATTTCAGATCATTTTATTTTAGCATTAATGATAATGCGATTTTTTGTGCATTATGTAATGAGAAATTGGGGGCAATATAATTTTTGTAAGGAATGTGATTTCTTATTTCTATTTAATTCAATATTATATAATAAATAATATAATATAAGATCATTTAAAGAGGTTTGATTAGTAATAGTAATTAGTCAAATATGTCAATTATAATAATTATATATTGATTTTAAAAGCATTCGAATTATGTAAAACCTTAATAAAACATTTTAAGTATATCAGTTTAATTAATCATTTATTATTTTTACTTTTGCATAATTATTTATTATTTGCAAAATATAATTTCTTTATTTTGAACCACAAAACAATGTTATTTCAGTTTTATTTATATGCTATTATTAGTATTAATATTTTATTTATATTTTAATTTGAGTTTAGGTTTAGTACTTTTGTTATGTGCTTTTGTCATTATTATTAGTTATTATGAATTTTTAAAAAATATTTCTAAATAGTTGTATATTTTGTCAGTTTTAGTTTTATTTCAGTCAGTAATTTTAGTACTTAGTACTTAGGCAACATTTCTCATTTTCATTTAGCTTAAGTTTTTCATTTGATATTAATATTTTCTTTTATTTCATTTGAATTAACAAAACGTTTTTTTGAATAGTTTTAGGTTTAGTTAACAGTAACAACACTGCAACCTTGACAGATTTGGTGAGATTATGGGTGTAATATTTGTTCCTCTCAGTAATAAATGCCGTCATAAATACATTATGAGAGGATCACTTCTATAACCCGTGTGATTTCTGTGTGCATCTGAACTCAGACACCTACAACTTTATTGCAACACTCTATACGCATGAGACATATACATTAATGGTCACGTACAAACTTTAGAGTTTCAGGAGTCACAACCGCATTTAATTACATGATTGAATCCCCTACATTATGGAACAGAACTCACTCTTGAAACGGCGATGTTCTGGCTTCTCGTGCTCTGGTATCCGTTATTTTTGACAAAAGTATTACAGCGGCCAAAGACTCATTATGTTCTGCGATTTGATGTAAACCACTATCACAAGTGCAGGTCTCTATATTTGAGCATGGCTTAATTCCAAGATAACGCATTTGGATTTGAGTTTATCATGGGCTTGTTCTTATTTGTTGTTGATTTTCTAGCAAGATCTGGCAACACTAATGAGTGCAAGCGTACCGTATGATTTCATGCACCACATACAGAAGAGACACAACTCTGATACGTCGTTAACAACTAGTTGTTCAGTTTTTTTTTCTGTAAACCCTGCACATTTTCTGTAAATGTGTTTGTCACTACCTGCATTTTTCCTGACTCAGTTTGGTTGTAGAATGCGGTTGTGACTCCTGAATTACTGAACTGTGTGTTTACAGAACAGGATTTGCACTAAAAGGTGAATTGTCGTCCAAATTCAGCTGCAGCGTGTTTGGCAACAGATTTTTTTATTTTAATTCTAAAGATTCCAGAATGGCACGGCGTTTAAAAAAAATGAAAAACCAACGTTCAAATGATTGGAATGAGTATGATCCTATGACTGTATGCAAGCAGTGTAATGTAATATAGAGCATCCTGCAGGCTGCAGCGTATCAGCTGTTCTCAGAGCAGCTGTCAGATCAGCCGCTGAAGCACTAAACTCATCACACAGCCCTACAGCAGTCAACAGACGGGTCAAGGGTCATATTCAAGTCATTGTTCATATTAGCTTATTGTTTTATCCTTTTAAATACTAAAAACAGTTGTTTTTTTTGGTTCATGCAAAACTCAGCGCCACATACCGAAGATTTTGAGAGTGGTTGCCGCATGTTGCTATGCGGTTGCTAGGTTGTCCTGGGTGGTTACTAGGGTGTTGCTGCTGACTGGGTCACCCGAAAGTCTCAGGTCAATATAAGTCAGATCACTTAATAAAGTAACAGCACACCTCTCCTCAACAAACCACATGACTTCAGGCGTCATTCAGGGCATTACACAACAACGTTTAATAAAACAATATATCTCAAAATAATAAAAGAAAAATGATAAGTAATGTTATTAATTAATGTATTAATTTAAAAGTAATAATATAAAACAACTAATACAAATATTTAATATGACTGAAACATTATTAATATTTAATATGACTGACTCTGACTACACTGACTACACTACATTGAGTTACACCAATGAAAGTTACTTTAAAGGGGTCATATGATGCTGCTAAAAAGAACATTATTTTGTGTATTTGGTGTAATGAAATGTGTTTATGCGGTCAAATAATTTTATTTATGAAATCAATAATAATAATAATAATTATTATAATCATTATCATCATCATAGAAAATAACATATAATAATATAAAAAATAAAAATAAAAACAATTTATTTCACTGAAACATTATTCATATTTAATATGACTCAAACGGATCAAATTAAGATACACTAGCAGAAGTAACTTTAGGGGTCTAATCATTTTATTTATAAAATAAAATAATATATATTTGATCAGTTTTATCTTGGATCTTAATCTGACTAAATTAAGTTACACTAATAAAAGTAACATTAAATGTCTTTTTTTATTTATAAATTATTTAATAAATAATTTAAATAGGGTGATAAATATTTAATATGACTGAATCTGACTACAGTACATTAGACTAATGAAAGTAACTATAAAGGTCAAATAATTTTATTTATAAAATAAAAAAAATTATGACAATTTTTATGTAATAAATAGATTAAAAATAATATCATACATAAATCATACAAAATAATATGATAAATATGTACAATTACTGCATATGACTACATTAGCTCACACCAATGAAAGCTGAATAGTTTTTATTTATAAAATACATATAATATATCATATAATATAATTAATTTATCATTTTCATTTTAGAAACAAATTAAATTAATGTGACTCAATCATATTAATCATACCTAACATGACTAAATCTGACTACATTAAGTTACACCAACGAAAGACACTTTAGGGTTCAAATTAGGTACAAATGAGCTTATCAATGAGATAATTGCTGCCCGCTGGAGAAACCGGAGCAGGTTGAAGAGGGAGAACAGATAAAGATACAGGACTCTGAGCTTTGGAGGATGAAAACATTATATTGAAATCCAAATGCCTTTTCAGAGCATGGTATACTTTTGAACAGCCAGTCTCACCAAATGGGAATAAAAGCCAGACTTTATTGTCATCCAGTGAAGTCCAAACCCCAGTCTTCTCTAAGCTCTCCTCCTCTCTCACTGAAACTAAAGCACACTGTTGTTCTGACCAACACCAGATACACGGCAGACATATAGAAACAGCTCTTCACTACAACCACATGCACTTTTAAGTGATGATATATGTGTAATATGCTGTTATTAGGCCCATCATTAATCCTCTGCTTAATTATCTTGCACGGACACACTGTTTGACGGGGCTGTGCACAGGAGCTGGTCTCTGAACATGAGATCCGGGTCCACCTGCTGGCTCTCTGCCCCGTGCTGTGAGTGCCAATTGGCAGCGCTGGGCATGTAAAACAGACAGCAGATGGGAGCCGAGCAGAGGTCAGTCCAGCAGTGGGAAACTCAAGCAGCGCCGCTCTCATGCTTCAGGTGTGCAGCTTGAGGTACAAGAACTAGATACACATACATATTTCAAAGCTGAACACTGCACTTTTCACGAATAGGATGCAAAATAGGGCCTGAAACTTTTACAATGGCCAGAGGTCATAAAACACAATAGCAGGAAGTGCTCAACCTTCAGATTGATTGGTTGATTTTTTTTATTTATACTTTTTTGTTTGTTTGTCAACCTCATGGAATCAAACTAACTATTATATGTGCTGATTATTATTTTTAATTTATTTGATTATTTTTCTATCCAAATTTGGGTCTTCAAAACATAACTTGTGTAACACATAAATTCTATAACTAAAACTATAGAGACTTTGCAAAGAGGACAGATATGTTGCTCTTTTGAATGCAATTTTTGTAAAAACTGAAACCAAATTATATTAACAAGGTTGCATTCAAATGTGAGATACAACTAAATATATCTTGCCATTAAAATAAGATTAGTAAATAATAAAAAATAAAATAATTTAAAAAAAAAATTATAGTAATATTATACAATTATTATAATATTATAATAATTAGATTAGTAATAGTAATTAATAAATAGGTGTTATTATTTAAAAAGCTAAAAAAGTAAAATAATGTAAGAATAATAGTTATTAATGATATTATTATTGTTATTATTCCCAGTAGTAGTAGTAATAACAATAAATAATAATAATAATTGTTATTATAATTATTGTTGTTGTTGTTGTTATTAGTAGTAGTAGTAGTAATAGTAGGAAATAATTTAAAATAATAATTATCATTATCATCATCATCATAATATTATGTAGCAGAAAAATGTATAATTATTATTTATAATAATAATTAGTAGTAGTATTAGTAAATTAATTATTTATAACAAAAACAACAATAAAGTATTTGTATATTATTATTTAAAGTAAAAACAGCAGCAACAACAACAACAATAATAATTACAATTATTATTATTATTATTTTCTACAATATTTTAGGATTTTCATTGTTGGATGCAGTAGAAAAGGACAAGACACAAGACCACTATTAACTTGCTGTTTTTCATGCCTCATCTTTATTTTATTAGATAATCACTTAACAGAACATGGAATTTGTGCCTTTATTGCTTTATTGGATGCCAATTTACAGGCTGCACTGTTCGTGGAAAGTGCCTTAATAGATTTATTTGGGTAAAAACCAGTAGAACTGCAACCAGAAGAAAAAGCTTAAGGCAGAAAAGAAAAAGAAATGATTGTGTTAGAGTAATTAGAGCACAAATGTTCTGGCTGCATTGTTCTTTTCAAAAGACAACACTGACCCTCAGGCACATACACGCAAACACACACACACACACACACACACGCACGCACACACACACACGCAAATCAGCTGAAGCTCAAACAAAGCTCCTGAGTGACATATGAACCAGCCAAACCTGCAAATCCACCACACCGACCACATTTAATAACCATATTTATCCAGCATATATTTCTACTAAATGTGCTTTATGTTTTTAGTGTGGTTGATGCGAAGAAGACATTCATACAAACCCAATTATCTTAATACTACAGTAAGAGCACAATAAACCAGACCACCGTTGTCACAACCCATTAAACCAGCAGTTTTTCACAGAAGCAAATGAGCAGCAATGCAAAGCATCTGTTTGATCTCCTGCTATCTTGTGGAGATTATATGAATTGCACTTCATAAAAATGACCTTAAAAACTAAAGGCCTTAAAGACCCATACTACACAATAAAAAAAACAATTCACTTATTTATTGATGACTTTACATGCAATCAATCACACTGAACAATCAAACCTTTTGATGCATTTCAAAAAGTTTGATTTCGTATACGAATAAATGTACATGCTTTAAAGAATAGCATTTGGTTCATGTGTCTGTGTGAAACACAGCATCGTGACACTATTCAGCTGGGTTCTGGATGACGATCAACAGGTATTCTTTATCTGGAGGAAAACGGGGAAAGGGTGAGAGCTATATAAGCGTTTAACAGCCTGATAAGCGAGACAGGACCCACCTGTCGACACCATGATCTCGTGTTTCTTGGACCTGATACGCAGAAATGTCAGGTCGTTCTGGGGGTCGATGTCTCTGACTGTACTCCGGGCTTTCATAGTCAGCTGATGCAGCAGTCCTGCATACTGCACCGTCGTTGAGTTGTCTAGAGTGGTTTTGATGGGAATGCCTGAAAATAAAGCAGACAGACAAGACATATGTGCATAAGCCATATGAGTGAAAAGGCACACTTATTATTGGAAAACTCATTTTAATAATTATTTCAATATTTTTTATAGTAACACAATGGTAACCAGAGGTAAATCTACAAATAGCTTGTACCTATGTAGAATTGTGGGAAATATTATATTATATTATAATGAAGTGAAGTGTGGCCAAGTATGGTGACCCATACTCGGAATTAGTGCTCTGCATTTAACCCATCCAAGTGCACACACACAGTAGTGAACACACACACACACACACACACACCATGAACACACAATATAATATAATATATTATATTATTGTAACGTCCTTTTCTATATTATATGATTGTGTATAGTCTGACGATTAGCCTATAATCCGTAATAATTATATTATCTTATCATATCCAGTTTATTCCTAGAGTCGCAGGAAGTATTATATTATATTAGCTTATCCAATGTAACGTTTTGGGAGCTATTATATTATAGTACGTTACAATTAATATTACTTCAGTAAAGCCATGGTAAATAATTTAGTTTACCTTCTGCGTTAACGACGATTGTGCCAATAACACCATTAATGCCCTGAATTCTCTTCAAAGTGTCTTCGACCTCAGCCTGGACAAAATAGCATGAACAGAACAGCAGAGATGAACAAAATATCCATTCTAATACATGATTTTAAAATATAGATATAATTTGAACGCAAAATGTGAATAAAGTTACCATGTCGCCCAGCACAGGTGCTTCTTCCGTTTGTTCCTGGTTGCTATGGAAACGGAAGTAAATGAAGTTGTAAAATGATCAACATTAAGAACTATTTTAAGACTTTGTCGTCAAAAACGGTCTATTTTATCATCATGTTAATGTTACTGACTTACTCGAGGGACTTGTGCTTATAGTAGCGTCACTTTTCGACCAATCACAGCCGTTTGTGATGACGTTCATAAGTTTTAAATGATGCTAAACAAATATTACTGACAAACGTGTCCAGTGAGACGAAAAATAAACATTTACAAACATAGCTCGCTTTTTGATTTGGCTTTTTATCCGACTAGCGCCCCCTAAAGGATAATAATTTTACAATCTATTACATTTCATCACAGTCTTATCAGTTATCAATTTATTATTTTACGTTGAACGAATAAGACACAAATACAATGAATATGGTTTAGCATTTTAAATATCACTGATATCTACACTGTTAAAACCTGTTTTTGTGTTTATAACGTTACTCGTGTTTACTTTTATAACTTACTGTAGATGAAATCGTCTGTTGTCTCAGCCAGAATCAGGTATTTTGTTGGAAAAAAAATACATTTACATTAATAAAATATATTCAGTTGATATATATTTTATGTGTAATAACAATAATTATTTTCCACCCAATGTTTACTCATATTTGACAGCAAGATGTCGCTATCGTGCGGTATTTAGAAAAACAATATGGCGTAAAATATTCTTTCTTTTTTGATGTTGTTGTTGATTTTAAAGCCTTAAATATGATCGTTTAAATTGAAAAACAAATTTAAAACTAACCTTCGGTAACCAGTGACGTCCAGACGAACGGCGTCAGCGTGCTGCGCGATGGCGTCACGAGAAGACGCCTAGGCACGTAACGCGCGTACACTCCATCCCAGTAGGTGGCGGAAATGCACCTTAAGCTGGTTTGCCAACCGCCATTAAACACAAAAGAAGAAGAAGAAGGAGCGCAGCAGGTGACAGCAGCGGTGGTGATGTAATGCTGCTACGGATGGCGGTGTGTGCCAGGCTCTGTGGAGTGGGTCAGTCGCGGCGGTGCAGGCGGCGGCAGAGGCACAGCCAGGCGGATCAGGACAGCGACTCCGAGATGGACATGGACGACGAGGAGGAAGGGGAGAGGGTCGTGGGCAAAACGAAAGACGAGCCTGAGGGCAGCAGCGTCAGCCGGAGCAGCAGCTGTCATAACAGCAGGCCTAGCGGAGCCGGTGGACTCGGCTCTGGGGCCTCGGCCTCGGCCTTTGCAGGGCCGCCGCACCCGCAGTCACTGCTGGATCTGCCGCCGGAGCTCCTAGTGGAGATCTTCTCTTCTCTGCCTGGCACTGCGCTGCCAAACCTGGCGCTGGTGTGCAAGAAATTCAGGCAGATCCTGAACACGGAAACAATCTGGAGGAGGAGATGTATAGAGGGTAATAATGTATTATTAGATAGCGGCCTTCTGCTTACAATCCATACAGATATATTATGGCACCGACTCATAAACACGATCATAACATGTTATATATATATATATATACATGTGTGTGTGTGTGTGTGCGCGCGCTATGTTATTCTATACTAATTTTCTCAAATGTTTTTTTCTAAATAATTTGTACAAGTCTTATTTTATGTTTATTAAATGTGTGTGTGTGTATATATATATATATATATATATATATATATGTGTGTGTGTGTATATATATTTTAAGTCCCCACCAGGATATATAAACCAGTACACACACACACACACACATACATACATACACCCACACATATATAACGTTATATATGTATGTGTGTGTATATGTAATTCATACAGACAATGATTTGAACGTTTATAGTTTCTGAGTTTTTTTTTTTGTTGTTTTTTTTGTGGTGCTTAAAGCCTTTAAGTCAAAACTGTCTAGGTGATGTAATATATTATTGATTTATTATTATTATTTTCTTTAATAAAATTATTTTAATTATATTATTTACAAGAGTAATTATATACTATTTATTACATATTATAATAACTTTTGTATACAGGAAGCCATTTTGTTTTTCAACAGAGAAACAGACTGAAAGAGTCCCCCCCCTTTTTACTTTATGATTGAGTTGCGTACACTCACATGCAATAATTTATTGAATCACATGAAGTTTACAGAGTCATTGAAGTTTTTGTAGAAAATTATATAGTGTTTAACATCAACATGAACACAAAGGCTGCATTTGGTGCATGTTTTACATTTGATTTCTTCTTTTCATAATCTCCTTGTTTGTTCTTGATCTGTGATGTGTATTTAGCTATTAAAGTGGTCTGACTTTCAGTGCTCAGGGTAATTGAATCATGCACTATTAGTTCAGAAATGGACGGTGTCTTAAAACTCATTGACCTGCAAACTTAGACAGCATTTTTAGGCATCAAAGGAAGGCTTTTGAAATCCTTAAAAAGGCTGTGCAGATAGGCAGCTCAAAAGGTTTTCAAATGCAATGGTAGCAAAAAATGAACGTAAATTAAAGTTCATGTTTGCCTGTCAGTGTGTTGCTGTGGAATGAAATGCGTTATTTGAAAATTCTGGTGCACAAGTCAAGTGACTGGCCAAAACCTTTGGTGGGAAACACCTGGCAACATGTTCAGATGTGTTAATGACATTTAAATGACCCTGTGGGTAGGGCTGGGTATCGATTCAGATGTTCCAATTCGATTCAATTTCGATTTTCAAGCTCTCAATTCGATTCGATTTCGATTTTTGATTTCGATTCTCGATTCGATTTGACTATAAAACGATATATCAAAAAATCTACCTGTGAGGGTGTCGTTTGTCTTATCTCAGGTCTAACAGTTATCACACTACCATCTGTTTAACAGGCTTTAACACGTGTACAATAACATAGAACACAGAAAACTTGTATATTGTGTTGATCATCGACTTAAAGGATTGCACAGGAGCTATTTGCATTCAGTTTTATTCTGAAATGAAAGATACTGAATAGACAAGTTAAGTTAGTTGACATGGTCTTGATCCAGGTTGGTTGTTTTCTTTAGACTGTACTGTGCTGGTGCAGTTTGTCATGAGTTTTTCTCTTCTTGCAGAATTTGGTATGAGAGATGACCTGCGGAAGATGGAGATCGTGGGAATGTCGAGCCGAGATCTGTATGTGAAACGTAAGTAAATCTACTGTAACCACTGAAGTCACCTTGTCAGTTCATATGAATTTAAATAATTACTGAGTTGTTGTTTTTTAAGAATAGTTCACCCCAAAATAAAACTTTGTTGAAAGTTTACTCACCCTCAAGCTGTCCAAGATGTATATGAGTTTGTTTCTTCATGGGAACAGATTTGGAGAACTGTAGCATTCCATCACTTGCTCACCAGTGGATCCTCTGGAGTGAATGGGTGCCGTCAGAATGAGAGTCCAAACAGCTGATAAAAACATCACAATAATCCACAAGTAATCCACATGACTCCAGTCCAACAATTAACGTCTTGTGGATTGAAAAAATGTATGTTTGTAAGAAACAAATCCTTCATTAAAGGCAGGGTATGTGATTTTTCAAAAACACTTTAGAAAACTGATTCGGGCCGAATAGCAAAACAAACTTGTAGCCAATCAGCAATAAGGGGCGTGTCTACTCGTGATGTGGAGGAGAGCGCGTTCAGTGCACAGGACAGACATTAGCCGAGCCGAGCGACAGTAAGATAGAGATGGCAGATAAAAAACAAAAGAGGAAAACGTCTGCGGAAAGATAAGGCAAGAAGTAGGACCCGTGTAAAATATTGGATCAGCTTTCCAGTGCTGGAGAGAACTCAAGGAGCGGAGGCCTGCGATCGGACGCCGAGGTTGCTTTGTTTCTTCTCAATAGGTGAGTAACACCGTGTCTACAACAGCTAAAGTCTGACTACACTGGACGCGATCAAACGACCGTTGAAAACCATTTGAAATGTGTGTCAGCACATCATAAATAGAACCCGGCAGCAGTTTTCTGTCGGGATTTGTTGCGCCGCGCCGCTCACGTCCGTAGACACGGTGTAACATTGGTTTTGCTTTGTTTCACAGAACTAATCGTTGCCCGGGTTGCGTACGTATATGTCGGCCGGAGCTATCAAATAGGGGCAAGACCCTTTTGGGGTAGGGGCGTGTTTGTTTTGGTGATTTCAAATATCAACATTGGCTACCAGAAATCGCTTACCCTACCTTTAAGACCTTCTAACTTTAAACCATTGCTTCCGTCCAAAATATGAGTCCATAATCCACAATAACGCTTCCTCCAGTGAAACAGTCCATCTCATATTTGTTTAAAACTGTGTTGGACTGTTTTCACTTGTAAACGGCACTTGATCTGTGCATATTTCTCTCCTGATTCAGATGAGACGACTCTTTCACTGCAGAAATCAATAATATGGATAGAGTACTCGTATTTTAGCTGGTTTGAAGTCTTGAGGCATTTATTTCTTACAAACATGCAGCTTTTTACGTCACCAGATGTTAACTGATGGACTGGAGTGGAGTGGATTACTTGTGGATTATTGTGATGTTTTTATCAGCTGTTTGGACTCTCATTCTGACGGCACCCATTCACTGCAGAGGATCCACTGGTGAGCAAGTGATGGAAAACTACATTTCTCCAAATCATTTTTGGGTGAACTATTCCTTTTTCATGTAATGTTTCTGTTTTATCTGATATCAGCTTTACTGTACCAAAAATGCTTTTTAATAGTTTTAGTTTAACAACCCTGGAACTCTAGTCTTCCATTGGTCGGCAAACAGTTAATTGTTCAGACAACCAGATCTGTTTGTTAATGTTGTCGCTCCACCCCATTACATGTCATTTGTCATTTTCACAATGCATTTTACATTTACTTCAGCTCACAAAAGACACTTTATGTTCCTTTACACCCACTTTGTTTGGTTGGTTTGTCTGCAGAGGAAGTTTAGCATCGATGTTTGTTTAAACCAAACATATTTGAAACGGGTGAAAACATGCACGGCTGGTGCTCTTAGAGAAAGATTCCTCAGAAGTCAGTGTGGTGTTTGAATATAATGCAGTTGATTTAAAAGTGTGGATATGCACCATTAAATAAATATTATCCTCCGAAGTGACAGACAAACTGCAAACGAAACACTTTTCACTCTCACGGCCCCGTACACATTCATTTTCACTGGCATATGTGAGTGTCACTCTCACACTGCCTTGTGGTTCAGCTGTTGTCCTCCTTTGCCTCTCTCCTCTTCCTGTGGCGCACTCACCTGTGTACCTGTCCAGGTGTGAACCCGCAGGTGAAGTCGGGACGCTTTATGAAGCTTCTCCCTGATTATGAGCATATGGACTATCGGGACGTGTATACACACTGTATGTACTGGCTATGTGTGTGAAGGCTTTGTGGTGGAGTCCAGTCACTGCCTGTCAAGCTGCTGGTTGAAGATGCTCTTTGCTGCTTACATTTTGTTCCAGGTTCATTGAGTTAAAGTAAAACTGTTGAATATGGTGTCAGTTAAGACCATGTAGTAATATTTGAATTAATAAAAATATTACTGACTCGTTCCTTAGTTTGTAAAAAAAACAAAAAAACAAGCAAAATGTAACAGTACACAGTATGCATTGTGCAGTACAAATCTGTGTGGCAAGATAAAAGTAAATATTGTTTTGAAAGAGTGATAAAATAGTGTCATATTGCACTACAAGAAAATTAAAAAATTACAACAAAAATAAAAATTACAATAAAATCTTTCAGCTCGTTATGATGATGTAAAGTTTGCAAACCTAGTAACAGAATATGCAAATATATATATTGCAAAATATGCAGAAGTCAACCTAAAAAGCAACTGTTTAAATTCAAATGTAGAAATTTTTTAGCAACTCATTACCAGACGTTTATCCATCTTGAACAAATGTACTCTAAAAAGACAATTTAGACAACTTTATATTTCAAATAACACTTTTTTTTTTTATATGGAAGTATTAATATAAACCCTTTAGAATCTTCTTGCCCCTTTGACTTCCACTTTAAATGAGAAACATGTTAATATTATTTTCTTTAGGGATTAATGAGTTTTGGTTGATACATGGGTAATTTAATTGTCCAGCTCATTTTCTCTATTTTTACAATTAGATTATCTTTGATATCATCTGTGCAAACTTAAACATAATCTTTATAACACTAATAATAACTGTTAAATGTAATATTTGGCCAATCTCAAAGTAAAAGTTTACTTGTTGCATTTAAAATGATTGTTTTTTTTTTTTAAATTAATTTTGAAGAAATAATATAGAATTCAATAGCCATTTTATCTGTTGTCAGCCATAACATGAACATAATTAATGTATTTTCATATTTCTGTACTATTATAGTATTATTAGATTAGTTATTTATATTTTTAATAATTTTGTATAAAATATTTAAGTTTTTTTTTTTACATTTATTTAAAATATTTACGTTTTAATAGTTTTGTTGTGCGCTTTTGTCAATTTTATTAGTTAATATATGTATATTTCTGTTTCTAATTTTTGGTTAAGTTTAAGTTTTTCATTATTATTATTCATTTCAATTACTGACAATTATTTTTAATAGTTTTAGTAAAAAAAAAAAAAAAATTTTTTTCTAAATCACTAGTTTCTGTGGTAATCGACAGTGTGTCACAGTTTCTTAACTTATTATGAGCGTGGAACACTCTTTTAAGGCTGAATCCCAAGTTGCATAGTTCTACTACCCACTAAAAGTGTTTACTTCACTGGTGATAGGAAAGTACGTAGTGAGACACCACTATTAGGACCTACTATAACTTCTAAAAAGTGTGTTGTTATTACCATCATATGTGTCACATTGTTACATTATTCATTCATCTAGCTACATTCATTACATTATTACTTTTTTATTTATATTTAAATTCTGTTTTGGCATCCCATCCCCTGCCATTTTTGAATGCCAACCTGAAAAGTCTTCTGTTGCACAGAGAATTGTGGGTTATATTAGCCACAAGCATATAAGTTTTAGTAAAAAAAAAAAAAAAAATTTTTTTCTAAATCACTAGTTTCTGTGGTAATCGACAGTGTGTCACAGTTTCTTAACTTATTATGAGCGTGGAACACTCTTTTAAGGCTGAATCCCAAGTTGCATAGTTCTACTACCCACTAAAAGTGTTTACTTCACTGGTGATAGGAAAGTACGTAGTGAGACACCACTATTAGGACCTACTATAACTTCTAAAAAGTGTGTTGTTATTACCATCATATGTGTCACATTGTTACATTATTCATTCATCTAGCTACATTCATTACATTATTACTTTTTTATTTATATTTAAATTCTGTTTTGGCATCCCATCCCCTGCCATTTTTGAATGCCAACCTGAAAAGTCTTCTGTTGCACAGAGAATTGTGGGTTATATTAGCCACAAGCATATATTATTTCACTGGAAATAATTCCTTTGCCATACTATGTTCAAATACTGCGATTTTGAACGCATTAATGCTAACTTCACTAATTATTTAGTATGGATAGTATGCAAATTGGGACACAGCCTTGGTTTGGGACCGACTGATGTGACAGCAGCACAAGGGCAGCTTCTGCCGAGTGTGTGCACGCCTGTGTGTCCTGCATGTGTGTGTGTGTGTGTGTGTGATAGACACAGGATGGCAAGGGTGCAGACTATTGCAGCTGCGCTAACATCAGCTGACTGTGTGAGATGCAGATGAGTTAAAGTGACCAGTCGTGGGGAAATATTAGCCCTCTGAGTTGTTGCATGGCAGATAAGTTGCATATACTCACACACTCAACATGCATTCATGAGTTCATGCCCCATGCAGAAAGTGATCTCATCCCATCTAACGTTTTTGGGGGTTGGTTCTGTGTGTGCTGTGTGCTGCTGGCTGGCATTTTAACGTCATGTTTTGCACTTGTTTTCCAGTGCTGCATCCCTATAGACACATCCTGGGTCTCTGGCAGCCTGATATCGGGCCCTATGGAGGACTGCTGAATGTGGTGGTATGATCATACATACACACACACACACACACACACACACACAAAATGCTAACAAATGCAAAAAATAAAGCTGATATTGGTGGAAAATTACATGTGTGAATTTTCATAATTCAAAACTCTTGCGTGTTGCGATAATGATTATGGTGATGAATATCATTATATTAACATAAATACAGCTGTATTGGGGCATATTAATATGCCATAACATTTTACAATTGAAAAAGGTATGTAGAAATATAAAAAAAGCATGACAAAATTACTAAAAGTTAAAACGACTAAAATAAAAATATTAAAATATCACTACTAAGTTGACTAGATTTTCCAGTTACAGTCTTGTTTTTAAAACAGGCAGCATTTGCAAAATGCTGTTGAATGAAGCTAATGCTAATGTAGCATTGTGAAGTGTGATTCATTGCAGTGAACTGGTTGATTTAAATGTCATTTGAGTACATATCATATGATAGCTAAATAGCTTTAATGTTGCTAGCTAATAGCATTAGCATACATGTAGCTTGTAGCATACAGTAGCTAACTACAATTTCACTTGTTTTACTCTGAATTATGTAGCTTGTTGCTAAGCTACATTTTCTAATTACTTTCCAAACACCGTATGTCAAGAAGTGCAATTAATTGTACTGAATGTGCACTTTTAGTGTACTTCAGATTTTAAAAGTATGTCAAATAAAAAGGGGGGTTGTAGATCACATAAGATTAATAAAATAAAAGGTCATCTAAGTGAACTTGAAGAGCGTTCACTTTCATTACTATGTTTTTAAAACCGTACGCTTTTAAAAAGTGAGTTTTGTCATGTCAGATTACAAGATTTACTTTAAAGTACATTTTAAAACATTGTTTTAATAATCTTTTGTCATTCTTTAAAGAAGTTGATGTTTTGACACCTGATAATTTAACTTGATAATTTACTGCAACTGTAGTGTGTTATTCGATAGCACATTCAATACATTTTAATTGTTTAAAATTTCAGTTTAATCATGACAAATGTGTAATTGGTGGGTCAGAAATACTCTAAAATGTATTACTCCGCTTATTACATTTCTTTTATATTCAAGCTAATACATTGTATGCAAAGTATGCTAAAGTATAGTTGTTTTTACAAGAGACTGTTGCACACATGATGCTAATGTTAGCATCTAGCAAAATGTATTATCCTACAATTTATACTTAAATTTTTTTGGGAATTGTATGCAAACTGGTATTCACCCAATGGCTTGTCAAATATAAAACTATATATATAAACTCAGAATCAAATACTATTTTGATACAGTGTATATAAGACACACATTAAATTACAAGTGTTCCATATTTCAACTCTTTCTTGCTTTGGTGATTGGTTTAGGTTGACGGGCTGTTCATCATAGGCTGGATGTATTTACCGCCCCATGATCCCCGTGTGGAGGACCCCATGCGTAGACGGCCGCTCTTCCGCATACATATGTGGGAGAAAAACAAAGCCACCATAGAATGTATGTACGGACACAAGGGCCCTCATAAAGGAGACATTCAGGTAAATGTACCATATTTTTACCATAAAGGCCCAATTTTGCCATTGTATTCCATAAGATATTGACCTTTTTCTTTCCAGACTGTGAAGAAAGATGAATTTTCCACCAAATGCAACCAGACGGATCACCATCGAATGCCTGGAGGAAGGCAAGAGGTAGAAAACTGGTATTGCGTGGACAGATTTTGAGGTATACCATAGCTCTTCTGCAGTGGCTGGATGTACATTGAGCCCCATGTGCTTGTGCAGGAGTTCAGAACGTGGCTGGAGGAGGAATGGGGAAGAACATTGGAGGACATTTTCCACGAGCACATGCAGGAGTTGATCCTCATGAAGTTCATTTACACCAGCCAATACGAGTAAGCCTTCGACATCATCGCCTGTTCTCACTCAGAATGTACTAACAGTTTTATTTCCTCAGTTCAGTTTTGCGGTCGGATGGCAGATGTTTTAAACGTGTGTTTCCTGGTTTCAGTAATTGCCTGACGTACCGGCGGATTTATCTGCCCCCGTGCCTCCCTTCAGACCTCCTGCAGCCGGGCCTCTTCAAAGGGACGTACGGCAGTCACGGCCTGGAGATCATCATGCTGAGCTTCCACGACTCCAAGGCCAAAGCCACCAAACTTACCGTGAGTCTGATATCCAAAAATATAGACTGGTAGGGAACACACGAAACCGATCAAACCTTTACTATTCGAGGCACAGTTAAACACAAATAAACAATTTATAAATTAATGAATTAATAATAATTATAACAAAATGCCAGCAATGTATTTGCAATGGAAACTTGGTACTTGGTACATGTTTTTTTTTTTTTTTTTCCATTGATACATTTCCGTATTGTCTCTTGGCAGAATAATACGAGTAGAATAAAACGTCCTAAATTAAAAACGAACAAATTTCCAAAAAAAGTATCCAAATCTAAAAATGTTCATTTATTTGAAGATAAAGGTTCACAACACTTATATTATGTGTGATTTAGCATATTCATCAGCTCACGTGTTTTTTTTTGTTTGTTAGGGTGACCCCAATGTCCCAGCAGGTCAGCTGACGTTAGAAATCGACCTGAACCGCCCGGTGCGTCTGCCGGACCTGGAGCACCAGCGGAGCATGGAAGAGCTCTCTCGCCTTGTGATGGAGGTGCATGAGGAGGCCCAGAGGGGTTTACAGGCCCGGGATGCCCCATCAGAAGCTGCAGAGGTGGCCCCCCCTCAGGGGGCGGAGGGCTTGGATTCGGCTCCCCCTGCTGGAGCGGAGGGTGTGGAGCCGGGAGCTGCTGCATGCAGCGCAGCACCTGAATCACAACCGTTTGTGCTGCCTCTGGGAGTCATGGCCCGTAATGAAGTGTATCCTCGCACCTGCAAGATGTGGTGAGTCTACTACTGTACTGTACATTTTATTACTGTACTGTACACATTATATAATGCTTATTAAATCAGCCATACGTCAGTACATGAATCCACGTTTATTTAAACTTTTATCTTAACAGTATTTATATTTTTATTACCTTTGTTCATTTTATTATATTATTAATACCTTAATAATAATTAATAATATTTTATAAAATAGGCTTAAGTGAATTAATTTAAATCAATTACCAAATTTAATTTGTTAAAGTAAATACTTTTATATAATTTTATATATTTTTTGTCTCTGTAATATCTTAAATATCATATGACAATTATATATTTATATATTTTTATACCGAAATAATCACTTGAATGAAATACTTAAAATAAATGTCATAATTTTAAGTGAATGAATAATTAGTATATTGTACTATATAAAAAATGATATAAAGTAGACAAGAAAATGTTTTAAAATGTAACAAATGTAATATTAAATGCATATTAAAAAATAATTCATTATATTACGTCGTATTATGTATAAAATGATATAAAATAGACATTTTTTAAATTTACTTTTTAAAATATTAAATGTATATGATTTATATGTAACTTATAATAGAATTAAATGTATAATATATTAAAATAAATTAAAAAAAAATTAAATAAGTTTCTTGTAACTGTCTTAAATGATTTCATATATATACTTATAAAACTTATATAAAGTAGACATTAAAATGAATTCATTTATTTTATTCATTTTATATTAATTTCTATATATTATATAAAAACATTATAAATTCATTGTTAACTTAAATTTTAATTTATATTTTTGATTTAAATATATGTGTGTGTGTGTGTGTGTATACGTATTGTTTTATTATTCTAACTTTTAATTTTTTTTATTAAAACTAGTGCCGGGCGGTATGACCAAAAATTTATATCACGGTATTTTTCAAAATTATACCAGTTTCACGGTACATGACGGTATTTTTTTTTCATGCATGTCCGGGGGTTAACCATATTTTCTACTGATTGAGAGAGGAAATACTGCAGTATATTGACTTAGAATGCCCTATTTTACTGTCATGATGAGTAGAGCTGTGCGATATTGAAAAAAAATGCGATACGCGATACCTTGTTTAAAAATGCGATATTCGATATGCGATACGATATTGCTTAAAGTGTGTAAAATCAATTT
>NW_015632028.1:117854-120132 GCF_001515625.1 Sinocyclocheilus rhinocerous
TATATATATATATTTTTTTTTTTATTATTTTTTTTTTTTATGTATAAAATTAATATAAAGTACACTTAAAAATTATTTAAAATGTAATAACGTATTATATTAATTTTTATTATTTAAATAGATGAAAAAAAATGCATTTCTTTAATTATAATATGTTTTTTTCCTTTATGCTTTTCAGTTTTTATGGAACAGGCCTGATCGCTGGTCACGGCTTTACGAGTCCAGAGCGCACGCCGGGTCTGTTCATCCTGTTTGATGACGACCGCTTTGGCTTCATTTGGCTGGAGCTCAAGTCTTTCAGCCTGTACAGTCGGCTGACCGACCAGCTGTCCCACGCTCAGGCCCCCAGCATGGAGCGCTTCGAGGCCATGCTCTGCAACATGCAGTCATGGACATCCTGATAGCAAACCTCACACTAGCGTTCTCATCAGGCACATACTCTGGTATTACGCTCTGCACCGTCAGGGACCTCCCTGCTGACACACACACACACAGCACTCCTGCTCGCATCCACACAGGTGTATTTAAGCCACATGCCCATACGTTTGTATTATATTAGGCCTTTCTTATCAGCTTTTTAATTAATTTATTTTTGTAACCTGGAAATGGCGACGAAGATGACGACAGTGTGAAAATTTGCCCATAAACTCAGCTGAGCGTGCCTCTGATACCTTACCGAGATACTTCAAACTCTCAAATCCTGTGGTTTTGTGCTTTAGAAATTTGTCCTTGATGTGGCAACATCTGGAGTTGCTTTTAATTGATTTTATTCAGTTATTTCTTTTTTTATCTTTATTTGTAAAAAGTCCACACCATATTTGGAAATGCTTCCATTTTTTTCTGCCAACGCTCACTGAAAACGAATTACTTCCAGCTGCTTTGTTGCTGCAAATGCCAATTTTATCACCCCATAATACGTCCATTAATAAGTACCATAACACTAAAAAAAGCCAAATTTTCGTATTTAAAGGAATAGTTCACCCAAACATCAAAATTTGCTGAAAATGTCCTCATCCTCAGGCCATTCAAGATGTAGATGAGTTTGTTTCTTCATCAGATTCGGAGAAATTTAGCATTGGATCACTTGCTCACCAGTGGATCCTCTACAGTGAATGGGTGCCGTCAGAATGAGAGTCCAAACTGGTTTAAATTTGAATCATCTTGATGGATTTGTTTATAACAAACATGCAGCTTTTCACTTCATAATATATTCATAATATCCAAATCTGTTCTGATGAAGAAACGAACTCATCTCTAACTTAGATGGCCTGAGGTTGAATAGTTAATTGGTTAGCCACCAATTTTACGGCCACGACGACAGTCTCATTTCCACATGATAGGGATTCTGTTCATCTCGCTGTGCAGCTCTCTTCCAAGTGCTCTTCCCTACGCAGTGTAGACGTTTATCGGAGGCAGATTTCCTCCGGCTATACTTTTGTATTTGACTGCAGCATTACTAACATTTGAAAATGGGAGAAAAAAAAAATCAGTATAATGTAAAGTGAATATATACGTATGTAAATGCATTGAAAATATTTAAACATTTATCAGTATATTTCAGCTTTGTTTTAGGGATGATTGTATATATGATCGATGAACCAATTTAAGTATATCGCCTGTGTTTACAACCTCTGAGTTGAGTGGCAATTGTTTTAAGTGTAATATTCTCATAGAATTGGCCGCTTACGTGGACTGATATCCTACAACTACTGATTTTATTCCAAATAAGATGTAATTTCAGCGGTTTACATTGGCTCCTATTTGAATCATATTTTAAAGCATTTGTGGAAATGTATGCCAAATCTGACAATTAACTCTGTTCTTTAATTTTTTACTTCAGTTCCCAATGAATCACATCAAGTTCTGTCCCTGTTTTTCTTGTTCAGTGTTCTAATTCAATTCATGTTGACTGAAGTCTATAATTTCCCTCCATCTTAAAGGAATAGTTCACCCAAAAATGAAAATATACTCTGGTTATCTTAAGATGTAGATGAGTGTTTCTTCATCAGAACAGATTTGGTGAAATGTAGCATTACATCACGAAAGCAATATTATGGACTCGTATTTTAGCTGGAAGCAATGGCAAAAAAAAACAAAAAAAAACATTAATGATGGATTTGTTTCTTTTAGATGTTAACTGTTAGACTGGAGTCATGTGGATTATTGTGATGTTTTTATCAGCTGTTTGGACTCTCATTCTGACGGCACCCATTCACTGCAGAGGATCCACTGGTGAGCAAGTGATGGAATGCTACATTTCTCCAGATCTGTTCTGATG
>NW_015632028.1:120326-120623 GCF_001515625.1 Sinocyclocheilus rhinocerous
CAGATCTGTTCTGATGAAGAAACAAACTCATCTACATCTTGATCAGGGTCCTGATTCACTGATTCCTAGATGCTTGTAGGTTGACTTCAAGTCTGAGTTTCTCTCCATTATTTATCTACAATGAAAATTTAGCAAAGCACTGTGCCTAAAACTGTATTTTATACATTTGTGCTGTTCTTTAATTTCCTTATTTTGTAATTATATTTAAAGTAAAACACAAATTGTCAGAAAGTTTTTTTTATGTGTACATTTGATGTTAATCAGCTATTTGAAAAAAAAAAAAAAAAAAAAAGTATT
>NW_015632028.1:120874-124314 GCF_001515625.1 Sinocyclocheilus rhinocerous
TGGACTGGAGTTGTGTGGATTACTTGTGATGATTTCTGTGATGTTTTTATCAGTTGTTTGGACTCTCATTCTGACGGCACCCACTCATTGCAGAGGATCCATTAGATCCATATCTGTCCCGAAGAAGAAACAAACTCAACTACATCTTGCAACTACATCTTGATCAGGGTCCTGATTCACTGATTCCTAGATGCTTTTAGGTTGACTTGAAGTCTGAGTTTCTCTCCATTATTTATCTACAATGAAAATTTAGCAAAGCACTGTGCCTAAAACTGTATTTTATACATTTGTGCTGTTCTTTAATTTCCTTATTTTGTAATTATATTTAAAGTAAAACACAAATTGTCAGAAAGTTTTTTTTATGTGTACATTTGATGTTAATCAGCTATTTGAAAAAAAAAAAAAAAAAAAACTATGAGGAAAGATCCATTAGTTCATAGCCATAGACTATATGAAAACAGCATAAACTAGCATGCACACAAAAACTCTATTCTAATTAGGTCAACATCACTCATGCTGATCCACTTAAACCACAAAAAGTACAAGTGTAATGATCTCTCAAAGTGTGGTTATGGTAATATTAAGATTCTAATATAAGCGGTTGCTTGCAGGAAGAGTTTTTGTTTTTTATTTGTAATTAGCTGGTGCACTATTTATTTGTCAATCCCTCAATCATAATATTGTCAATAGTTGAATTATTGTCGTCCATGTAAGTTTGCCTGTTAGAAAATCTCAAAGCGCAAATTCATGACTAGTATGCACCCCGTTGCATTCAAATTCAGGGAGGTTTGCAGCTTTAGCCTTCGTTTGTTCTCAATAAAATGGAGGAAAAACATGAATGTTTTCCGACTTTTATTTCTAAGTGCTGTAGCATTTGAACCAATCAGACACACAATTATTCATTATATTTAATGAATAATCCAGCAAACCCCATCACTCAAAACCAAACTATGTGTTGGAGTTCTGTGGACAACCCCTGAAGCAGAACAGGCCTCTGGTCACCATGACAAGCAATGACAAATCATCTGATGACACTGGTTTTATTGCTCAAAGGAATGGAACTCTCACTCCATTTCCACATAGGAAAGACACATAATGCCCATAAAACAGGACTCTTCCCCATTCTCTCATAGAAAACCTTTTATGAATGACATGCATATCTCCAGGACATTGTGTGTGTGTGTGTATTATTACTGTTCTTGTATAGTGTCTTTTGTATTGTTGTAGTGTATACTGTATTGTGCATGCTTATGATAGGAACACTAGCTAATGTAGCCTCACCTATACCACGTTTGGTATCTCTGAATTCGTACTTTGATGATCTAAATGAGAGTGCATATTATATGTTGATACCTATGCAACATTATCAGTGTTATAAGAATCTTTTAATAGTTTTGCACCAACACCCAATCCAGTTACATATGCAAAACACCATGCTAGAAGTCAAAAGAGTCGTAAACTTTCCCTCCGAAAGTTTAAGTCACCATTGGCTCAATGACCCCCTGGAGGTTTGCTGGGCAAACAGATTAGTTGATGGTAATATTAATTCTGCTATAGTTATACTGGCAGCTGATATAAATTATTGTAATTAATTATCATTTTAATTATTTATATACATTTCCCCTTGAGCTAATTTGCTATGAAGCATTAGTTGCTTGGACATTTATTTGTCATATGATCAAATAATACATTTTCTATCAAATTCGAACTTTAACACCAAAATAAACTCAATACTCTTGATTTTCTCAGGTTAATTAATTAAATTCTTACATTGAATCACAGTTAATTTTTTGTGTCATCCATATATTCAAGTGCTTTGTGTTAATATCTGATCTGATTACAGTTCTGAGCGCTCTCTTTTCTCTCGGCTTTGACGTATGAGATCTGGGAGCGTCTTGGTCATGAATGCATAGTGTTTCCCCTTCAGGTTCTTCCCAGCTTTCTGTTCCAGTCCAATGCCGAGATACTCAGCCTCATCCTCATATTCAGGCCAGTGTGTCAGGCCCGGACCATTTGGAGACCTGCCGATCCAAAAATAGCTGTATTAGAGTGCAGAAACAATATACTTTCTTCTACACACACAAGAGGAGCGATATTTTACCCGGTGTGTGCAAAGTTCCCCCAGTAGGCCATCACAGTGCTGCACAGCTCTTCCTCTTCCTTTGTGAAAGGAGCTAAGAGGATTGAATCATCGGTTATTTAAGACGCTTTCAGAAATGTTTAGTGTCAGTAAAGGATGTATTGTAATGATGAGTCTTACCGATTGCTTTGAGGTGGGCTTTAGCGAAGCAGGTGCCCTGGATAAAGAACAGTTCATCTGCATGGTCGACACCAACAAAGCTGGGCCTGTTCTTCTGGATCATACTGGGAGGATGCTGGAACTCGTACAGGTAAACCGGCGCTCCTGAGGCTACAATCACAACAATGAACCTTGAGTTTACAGACATTTTAAACAAGTGAAAATGATTTAAAGGGATAGTCCAGCCAAGAATGAAAATCCTGTCATCATTTACTCACACTCAATTGTTCCAAATCTGGGAAAAATACTGTGGAAGTCAATGGCTACCGTCAACTGTTGTCACATGAGGGTGAGTAAATGATGACCGTTTTCATTTTTGGGTGAACTATGCCTTTAACTCCAAGAGTATTTCATACTGATTTTGAGGAGCTAAAAGATCATGTAAACATAATGCACAATCAACCGGGTTTTATTTTTTCATTACTTGGCTGCATTTTGAAATAATTAGCATGAAGGCTTAACCAGACTTTAAATTAAGGTATATTTAAAATGTAAAAAATGTATTATTAACATGTAATTTACATATAACTTAAATATTTCATTTTAATATATACATTTAATATTATTACTATATAATATTTTCCATAATTCAGCAATGATATATTTTGAATGTTTTCCATGTTTTTAAATATGTTGTAAAAATGTCATTTATTCTTTTTACGCAAAGCTGAATTGTTACCTGAATCATTACTCCAGTCTTCAATATCACATGATCCTTCAGAAATCATTCAATATGCTGATTGTTTAATTATTATCAATTATTATTGGTCCTCAATTATTATTCTTATTATCAATGCTAAAAACAGTTTTTGCTGCTTAAAGGGTTAGTTCACCCAAAATGAAAATTAGCCCATTATTTACTCACCCATCCTAGGTGTATATGACTTCCTTCTTTCAGATGAATCCAGTCGCTGATTTTTGAGAGCATTAGTGGCAGTGTGCCGATTTTTGTTTATTGATAGGTGAAGTGTTTCATGTGATTGAGCACCTGCCTAAAGGTTTTGGATGTGCACATATTACACCACCTTGTGATTAAACCAGATACAGTACATATGGCAAAATAAGCACAAATAGGGTCAGCAGCAGCTATGGTGCTTTGCCTGTAATGAGGTCACAAAATTCTGGACTATTGATAATACCA
>NW_015632028.1:125155-142803 GCF_001515625.1 Sinocyclocheilus rhinocerous
GTTTTTGTATATTTAATATGTTTATTGAAAATTTTAATAAATGTGCAACCTTTATTGAGAGTGGTGTGTATTGTTTTATTATAAACCAGCGGCTGCTGCCGCGGGTGGTCCGTAACGATGAGCAAAACGCCGGTGAACCGCGTCCACGCAGAGCAGCCGGTATTTACAGCTGCATCGTCCAAACATCGGCCGGAGAGCATTTGCGATCAGAGGCCGACGTCGCGGCGACATCTTCCCTATTAGCAAACGATCCCTGAGCGACATCGTGCCGATGGAATTTTGTACGTCGGGTCGACATCGGCCCAACGTATGTGTGCTGTCTGGGTATAGTACATTTAACTGATAACAACTGATTTATTACTTAATCTATGAATCATATAGAATGTGTATTAGTTGCTGATGTAGTAATCATTAATAAATGGTTTAGTCCTTCATGAGTTATTATGATTATCTGTGCATTCGTTAAGCATGAATTAATGCATAGTTGTGCACCAGTATTGTAAGTGTTACTTTTTTATTGATAAAAGACTCACGTACATTGCAAATGTTGGTCAGAAGTTAATCGATGACCGTTATCTTCTTCTCCAGCCGTAATCCGCAAGTCTCCGGGGGTTCTTGACGTTAATTGATCAATTGATCTACTTGTTTTTACTATGAAGAATCACGGATGCCGAACGAGCGCTGATTGGCCAATTACTTGTTGTTACTGGGCGGAATCGTGGTTGCGATACGAGCGCTGATTGGCCAATTACTTGTTGTTACTGGGCGGAATCGTGGTTGCGATACGAGCGCTGATTGGCCAATTACTTGTTGTTACTGGGCGGAATCGTGGTTGCGATACGAGCGCTGATTGGCCAATTACTTGTTGTTACTGGGCGGAATCGTAGTTGCGATACGAGCGCTGATTGGCCAATTACTTGTTGTTACTGGGCGGAATCGTAGTTGCGATACGAGCGCTGATTGGCCAATTACTTGTTGTTACTGGGCGGAATCGTAGTTGCGATACGAGCGCTGATTGGCAATAATATACGTTTCATGGTTGCAGCCGGGAACGTGATTGGCTGTCATAACAAAGAATAACCACAACCTACGGGCCACTGGTGCGCGAATGGCTAACGCCTCTGACTACTGATCAGAAGATTCTAGGTTCGACTCCTGGCTGGCTCGGTTCTTTTGAGCTTCGATTCGCGAGTTCATTTGGGTCACGTTAAACAGGATACTCCGACAAACACTTTAGGGAACGGATGCGGGACACACCAAAAGAGTTTATGCGAAAGTTCAAGTTAATATGTTCCACTGCAGGATGTCATAAAAACAATCGTCAGATCTTGACTGAATGATTCCTTTTTGTTTAAATACGTTTCGCTAATGTTTTGTTTATCCGCAACACAATGAAAAACGTCACAGCGTTTGGATAAACAAATACGATTTAAACCAACACCAAATGTAAAAGGTAGAGCAAGCTAAAAGGATTTTATAACGAAATGAAGTATTTTATAATTTTCTGATTTGAATCTATTGCAAGAAGACGCCGCGAGAGGGCAGTAGACTCGCACTCAAAATCTAAATTGAATTAAATTTAAATTAAACGTATGCATTTAGCAGACGCTTTTATCCAAAGCGACTTACAGTGGATTCAGGCTATACATTTTTTATCAGTATGTGTGTTCCCTGGGAATTGAACCCACGACCTTTGCGCTGCTAACGCAATGCTCTACCACAAAAAAAAATTAAGTTTTTTCTTTAAAGATTAAACGAAGCGAAACGCATTCAAACAATAAATCAGTTCACATGAGTTCAAAAGTCTAATATTACATGAAATAATGTGAATATTAACATGCCCATTTATGTGAGTATCCATGCGTCTATCAGCGGCCGCAAAATGTAGGCTCGCGAATTGAAGCTCAAAAGAACCGAGCCAGCCAGGAGTCGAACCTAGAATCTTCTGATCCGTAGTCAGACGCGTTATCCATTGCGCCACTGGCCCGATGCACAGCGCCCTATAAAAGAGGGCATAACTAACTTATTTATGTTTGACAAAACCAATATTTCTATTTAACATTTAAATTACATTCATTCATATTTACACGTTGTAAAACAATGTATTAATTAAGCTCATTTACCAGAATCAAATGTCGTTTGCAATCATTTAAATCAATTTTACATAAGTATATGCACAATTTCGGAAATATTTTACATTTAACATATCGTTACTGAATTAATATAAATTGTGAACCAGTATCGACTGGATAAAACACATTTTAAGACGATTAAGAGCCAAACGATTCAGTAACAAGTGTGAACTTCGGTCTCCATATGTTCAGAGAAGCACATGGACTGAAGATTTCTGCTTATTAATCATGGCAACATCAATACACGAGACAGTCCTCATAGGAATATGTGATGGAGTTATTGACAAGAAGAAAAACACATCTTATTGCACGAACAAAATTGGAGATAGACCGGTAAAGGAAACGTAATTTGTACATTTTTCAGGGTTTGTGTCATGCTAACTGTTTAGCTAAGGTCTTTGCTTGACAGCTACTTTATTATGTTGTAGTTGATTCCCCATGTACACAGACAATATTTTTGACACGTACGCGAAATTAAATCAGATTTCTGTGCTTGCGTAAGTGAAGACTAAAAAATGAGATTTATAAAAGTGTTTAAAAGTAAGCTATCGCTAGCCAGTTGGCTAACTAGGGGGCTAAACATACGCACATGTAAGATTACGGTAATCTCTGTCATGACAAACGACTTTATTTTATTTATTATGTGTTTTACAGTGAGGATATTTGAATTCTTTTGCACTGTTGTAATAAAGTAACTTTAATCGTGTATTGTTGCTATAGTCAGAGTTCCCGTATGTTAGTCTGATGTTCTATGGGGCCAGTGGCGCAATGGATAACGCGTCTGACTACGGATCAGAAGATTCCAGGTTCGACTCCTGGCTGGCTCGGTTCTTTTGAATGTCGAGTTAGTCTGAATCTTATTGCACGAACAAAATTGGAGATAGACCGGTAAAGGAAACGTAATTTGTACATTTTTCAGGGTTTGTGTCATGCTAACTGTTTAGCTAAGGTCTTTGCTTGACAGCTACTTTATTATCTTGTAGTTGATTCCCCATGTACACAGACAATATTTTTGACGCGAAATTAAATCAGATTTCTGTGCTTGCGTAAGTGAAGACTAAAAAATGAGATTTATAAAAGTGTTTAAAAGTAAGCTATCGCTAGCCAGTTGGCTAACTAGGGGGCTAAACATACGCACATGTAAGATTACGGTAATCTCTGTCATGACAAACGACTTTATTTTATTTATTATGTGTTTTACAGTGAGGATATTTGAATTCTTTTGCACTGTTGTAATAAAGTAACTTTAATCGTGTATTGTTGCTATAGTCAGAGTTCCCGTATGTTAGTCTGATGTTCTATGGGGCCAGTGGCGCAATGGATAACGCGTCTGACTACGGATCAGAAGATTCCAGGTTCGACTCCTGGCTGGCTCGGTTCTTTTGAATGTCGAGTTAGTCTGAATCATTTTAATATTCAGTTGAATAAATGGGCGCGCAATTCAAATTATTCCTTTTTTTTGTACGAGGACAAGAAGCAAATACATAATATAATTATAAATGAACTAAGTGTCAATTAAATGGTCAATAATGGTTAACAATTCAAAAAACGTAAAATCACGTTTTATAGTTAAAGCATTTCTCAGAAAGTATTATTATAATATATAATATCAAAATACTAAGCATCTTGTGCTGTTTTCATTTTGTGGACAATACATGGGTAATCAAAATCTGATTTACAGATATCATGTATTTTAAATGTGTGAAAAGTAGTGCAGAATTATAAGTAATTATGAATAAACTATGATATTCTATAAGGTAAACTGAGCAACATTAACATTCATATTCAATATTTATACAGTACATGACATAGAATCATATTTGCAAGTTGTTCGAACAATATATGTATTTCATTTATCTGAATCAAATGCCATTTAACATTACTGTTAAAATCTTTTACATCAAACACAAATCCTTTCTGATTGTCTATTGAATACAGACCAGTATCGATTTGAGTTTTAGTTGCCACATGTTCAGAGAAGCATATTGACTGACAAAAAAATAAGAAAAACAAGTTTTATAGTTTCAACGAGTATTAATATAATCTATGACATATCTATAACTATATATGTTTTGAGGTCAGTATCGCAAAAAATGAAACCTGTGCTTTCTAATTTTGTGAATATAATGCCTTGCCAAAAAAAGCATATCAATCATTTAAATTTTGTTTATATAGATTTGGAACATATAACAAGATGTGTATTTCTAAGTATATTAAAGTTTTACAGAATTTGCAATTATCCCAATAGGTATGCATAATATCTCAAATAATTATGAATCAAATGAAAATTAGTAAAGTTATTGTGTGTCTATTGTTATTATACACTATGTATTAATTTTTATTTTGTATTGTGAAATGTTGTAGCACTTGTGTATGAGAAAGGCACATTACAAATTTTTTTATTGTTATTATTATTAAAAATAATATATTTTTATGGTTAACATACATATATCGAGGGGTGAGAACCAGAAGGGCGTAAGTGACATTTTTGGTGAAATGGAGATATATATATCAAATGAAAGCTCTTAATGAGCTCTTTCTACTGGCAAAAGTACTGTCATCCATGAGTGTACACATTTTTATTATAAGCAATTGACATCAGTACATAAAGTCAGATTAAACTATGGTAACATTTTTGTTTTGGCTCCCCTGTAAAGTTGGTGAAATGTCACTTACGCCTTTCTGGTTCTCACCCCTCGATATATTTTTATCATTACAGGACCTGCTTCCAACAATCCCTCTCCAGTGTCCCATATGCAGTCTGTGTCAGAGAGGCCTGTCCCACGCGGTGCAGGTCTACTGCCCTCTTGCGGCGTCTCCTTACCACAGAACCATCAATGTATTTGCCTGCACCAATCCACAGTGCAGTGGCAAATCAGAGAGGTAACAGCTTGTCATTTTAGATTAAGGCATTATTTACATTTCAAATGTGTTCTGTTTCCATAACTATTCCTTAAAACGTTTCATTTTCGGACAATCTGACCATGTCGCCTGTATACATACCTAGCTGGATTGTCCTGCGCTCTCAGTGCTTGGAGGATGACATCAAAGCAAGACAAGACAACAAAACCACAGCATGTACAGAATCTGCAATGTCCAGGACAGACTGGTGTGATGAAGCTGATGACTGGGGGATGGACGATGAAGAGCAAGAGAAAGTGGCTGAACGCGACGTACAAATGCCAAATGACAGTATCGGTGAAGGAAATGATGTCAGCAGCAGGCTTCAGGACCTGTGCATTGATGGAGATCATCAAAGTGCCCTCCAACCCACCGATGTGCCCCTTTTCCAGCCGTTCTACATGAGCGTTATGGAGGAAACAGACTTGGATGGATTTCTTGATACGGATCATGAAAACGAACTGCTTAGAGCGTATGAGGAGAGGGAGGGAGTGCTTGTCGCGGAGATTCAGAGGTGAGGATTGATTCTACAACAGAAACTACAGATGAATGCTTCACTACATGGATAAATGTACGTGTAAATTGTCTATTAGTCACCTCAGTTTCTGTACTTTTTTCAGTTGTGAAAGTGGGGGAGCCACTCAGGAGGAATACGAGAAGGCCACAGCCAAGCATGGAGATGAAGTGTTCATCAGTTTCATGAAGAAAATCTCTCTTTGTCCTGAACAAGTGTTACGGTGATTGAATATGTTTACACTGATGTTCAGTAAAATGCTCCAGACTGCAACTAAAATGGTCCATTGAATTACAAATTTGCTAGAATCATTTAAAATGTCCAGTTTATGAAAATGTTGTGTTGATATGCATTTTCATCAGAATTCATCTTGTTGTTTATACATGCATGATAGTGCAGGGTTATTATCATTAACTAATTTATTTGAAATAAAATAAGCATTAACTGAAATAAAATAGTTCAGCTAGTTGCCAAACTAGCTAGAAATGACAAAATCGCACAATAAAAAAAATTGCAAATGAAAAGAATATATAAAAATCGCATTTAAAATAATAACAAAAAGATATGTATTTCTAAATATATATGAATTTAAAATATTCACATTCAAAATATTCATAGAAAATAATTTAAAATAATTTAATCATTTAAAATAATAAATATATATGAGTTTAAAATCATAACGAAAACCACAAGAGTGTATCAGTGATACTAAGACAACACTGTGGCAGTGTTTGCTACAGCAGCAATGAACACGACACGAGCCGAGTTGTCTGATTCACCAACAAATGACGCTTACGAACTGGTTCTTTTTTTAAGGAGTCAGTTAAAAAGATTCACCAAACAGCCTCAAAGTCATTTATGAGTCAGCTTTTTGAATCAAACTACTTCGGTTAAAGGGGACATCGGATTAAATTTTCACTTTTTTTTTTTTGCATTTAGTTGGGTTTCTGGCGTGTCTGCCAGCTCAGAAAAGCTGAAAAGAAAACCCGCAGCCAGTTTGTTATGGGTTGAGTCTGAAACTGTCATCCAGCGAGCTGTTTCAATTTGCAGCCGGGTTCTACGTAGATAGCTACCTATTTGAATAAGACCACCTCCGAGCCGTATACTGATATATACATGTCTTGTGTTGATGCCCCACTGAAGAGAGGGGCGGGGTGAGCAGGAGCTCATTATCATTTAAAGAGACATGCACCGAAACGGCTCGCTGTGAACAGAGCTGTTTTCATATGAATTTGTATGTTGTAACATATGATTTTTAGAAAAAAGCAGGAAGGCCCATCCCGAAACATAACCGCCATAAACTTTTTGTTGTATTATTCACCCAATTATTTCATTATTTACTCATGTTTTAATCTAATGTGTTACCTCTCACCTTATAGATACAGTTGGGCTGGATCACCTCTATTTATAACAGAGCCTCCTTCCAGTGTTAGTCAGATGGTGCCGTGCTGTGGTCACTGCGGCAGCCCGAGAGTTTTCGAATTTCAGCTCATGCCAGCATTGGTCAGTTTGCTCGGTAGTGCAGACACAAATTCAGGTAAGTACAGATGTTCTAATATATTTACATTTACATTTAGTCATTTAGCAGACGCTTTTATCCAAAGCGACTTACAAATGAGGACAATAAAAGCAGTCAAAACTAACAAAAGAGCAACAATATATAAGTGCAAATGACAAGTCTCGGTTAGCCTAACGCAGTACACGTAGCAAGGTGTATATACATATACATATATACACATATACACATACATATACGTACATATATATATATATATATATATACACACATACACATACATATACATACACATATACATATATATATATACATACATATATACATATACATATATACATACATACATACATATACATACATATACACATATACATACACACACACATACATATACATACACACATACATACATATACATATATATACATACACACATACATACATATATACATATACATATATACACATATACACATACATATACGTACATATATATATATATATATATACACATACACATACATATACAAGGGAAACCGGTCTGTAGTTCTCTAAAAGAGTTGGGTTAAGGGTGGGTTTCTTAAGAAGTGGGGTTATACGAGCCTGTTTAAATGTTGAGGGAAAAACACCAGTGTGAAGGGATGTGTTAACGATGTGAGTGAGTGCAGGTACAACAGCAGGAGAAATGGCTTGAAGGAGATGAGATGGAATAGGATTAAGCGGACAAGTAGTAGGATGATTGGAAAGGATCCTACTAATCCTACTATTTACTAATTGTTTTTTTAATATACACTTAAAACCAACATTTTTATCTTTATTTTATTTACTAATTTTTTTACACATTTAATTTCACATAAAAAATGTAGGAAGAATTGGAACTCAAAGCAATATTTCATGTCCATTTACTGAATTATTTTGGTAAGAAGCTGTAAAATATTGTGCAATGTACAATTATTAATAATTATCTCAAAATAACCCTCTGATCCTGCATCCTGTCTGGATATATTTTGTGATAATGAATGGCTGACTGTACATCTTAATATATATTTTTTATGTTTATATTCTAAGATTTGATTTGTTTTTGTTTTCTCAGACGTTTCGCTGGAGTTCGGAACAGTTCTTGTGTACACTTGTAGAAACAGCTGTTGGAAATCTGGATCAACGGTTCCAGTGGAAGAATTTCTTGTCGTTCAACCCGACCCAGACCAAAAGCTCTTCAAATGATATAATTTATCATCATTAAAGATAATTTTTTCAGTACAATTTCATCTTGTTATTTATTTAATATATAATATTTAATATAATAATATAATTTAATATAATGTTTTTTATTATCTAAAGAAATAGAAAAATTTAAATTTTCTGAAAATGTACTCACCCTCAGGCCATCCAAGATGTAGATGAGTTTGTTTCTTCATCAGAACAGATTTGGAGAAATGTAGCATTCCATCACTTGCTCACCAGTGGATGCTCTGCAGTGAATGGGTGCCGTCAGAATGAGCGTCCAAACAGCTGATAAAAACATCACAATAATCCACAAGTAATCCACACGGCTCCAGTCCAACACTTAACATCTTGTTGAAAAGCTGCATGTTTGGAAGAAACAAATCCATCATTGGATTTAATGGTGTATCACAAGATAACTTTTTCACTGGAGAAATCAATATTATCGATAGAAGACTCAAATTTTAACCAGAAGCAACAGTTTGAAGTTAATAAAAAAAGGTTGTAATGATGGATTTGTTTCTTACAAACATGCAGATTTTTTTGTTTCACAAGACATTAACTGATGGACTGGAGTGGTGTGGATTACCGTGATGTTTTTATCAGCTGTTTGGACTCTCATTCTGACGGCACCCATTCACTGCAGAGGATCCACTGGTGAGCAGCTGATGTAATGCTACATTTCTCTGATGAAGAAAAACTCATCTACATCTTGGATGGCCTGAGGATGAGCACATTTTCAGCCAATTCAAATTTTTGGCTGAACTATTCCTAAAAATAAGGGCATTTGCATTGTACATGTGCAAAAAGTCATGGCTTTGTCGATTTCTCCCAGAGTATTTACATAAAAAGAGAAATCATAAACCTGAATACTGTAAAACTTTATTTCTCCGTCGTAGAACAGCCGCCACCTTCTGTGCGCATGCGCAGTGAGAGCAGCGAGCGGCTCGGGCTTTTCTCTCGCGAGGAAGGACGCCATTATCGGATCCTCACAAACAACACGAGAACTCATCATTCACACGGTAATATAAACCCCTCAGACAGGCGACACCTCCCGCTCTCCGCGCTCTGCGAAATATGTCGCTGTGCATTAAAGAAATACACTTTATCCTGCTGTCCTCGCCTCAGCTCTGTCTTGCGCGCCACGAAGGGCACAAATGAGGCCTGTTGCATTTCACAGCTGCTGTCTTGAGCTGTTGGTTAGCAGGCGAGAGCTAACAGGCTACATGAGCGGGTTAGCTGCAGCTTGCTAACAGGGCTAAAAGCGCTGGGTTTATTATTAAACTAATAGAAAATTCGCGCGACGAAAGAGTATTTTCTGAAACGGGGAAGCGTCGCTATTTTTGGTTTGTCCAAACAGTGAGTGCTCAATAGAGCTGAACTAAATTAGGTCTTGTAACCTGGTTATAATTTCAGCAGCAGCGCTTGCATGTTTACTGATAGAGACATGCATGCACATCTTAAAAGTACCGCGGTATGGATATGTTTTAGGGCATGTAACGTTACTATGTAATACCATGTACCAGAGTAATCTTTCCATACCTTGGGTGAACTGTGTAAATATTGTAGTCTTGTGTTTTGGACAAGATAGAAATAGCATGTCAGTACCCTGATGCCTCTATGGTATTAACACGACTGTACCATGGTAAAAGGTTGAGTAACCGCTGTAATGACTGTTGAGAATAGCAGAGTGGTGATGGGAAACTGGGTATCATTATGGATGAATGATCAGATATGATATGTTAAATAAACATTAATTCTTACGATAAATACACAAACTAGTCCTCAAAATTTTGGAATAAATTTTTTTAAAAATATGTTTTTAAAGAATTATCTTGTTGGCCGCTGAAAATTCCGTTTTGCCATCACAGGAATAAATTACATTTTAAAATCTATTAAAGTAGAAGATCAAATAAATGCAACCTTGATGAGCATACAAGACTTATTTAAAAAAAAAAAAAAAAAAATTCTAATAATTATGAAACTGAATGTGTACCAGGCACTAATTTATGATATTTAATTAATAATGATAATAATAACAATTTAAGAATAGTAAGTATTCTTAAATTGTGTATTTATTACTTTTAGTTATTTATTAAAAATTTTTCCCCAGTGTCTCTTCAAAAAATTGCAATTCATTTTATTTGTGTTTCAATAATGGGCAAAACAAGTGTAGGGTCACCTTCAGTACCACAACGCCCCTTCAGGGGTCTCAGCTGTCTTTTTGCCAGTTTTTTTATTTATTTTTGCCAAGGACACAACGGTGCCTGCATGTAAAAATCACACATTTGCCTTGTTGTGGCTTATAATATAAATATTGAAATATTAAAAACACTTTCCATGAAAATGAAGGAAATAAATGAAAGTTGTTAATTCTTCCCAAAATAATAACAAATTAGCAAACAATTCATATAACATTTATATCAGTGTTAATTTAGTATTATTGAGATATTGAGATTTTTTTTTTTAATATTTTGAAGGCGTTTCTGTTTTTGTATTTTCTGATTTAATTTCAACTTTAAGTGAAGTTTTAGTAATTTTGTTGTGTGTTTTTGTCATATTTATTTATTTAGATACATGTTTATATAGTTTTTATTCATTTTTAGTTCAGGTTTAGGTTTATTTATTTAAATTAAATGAAAATGAAAAAATGTTGCTTTGGCAACTACCAGAAATAAAATAAGTTTATTTTATTTTTTATTTCACTTGATGTCTATTTTATTTCAAGTAATGAAATAGCGCATCGGATTGAAGAAAAGTGCATGATAAATAAAATGCATTATTATTATTATTAATGCAAATGTTTTTTTATGGTTTTAGTTTTGGTTTTAGTTGACTATAATAACCCTGATATTATAGTGATATTACACAAGCAGCCCCCAGTTATTTATCAATGACATCTTTCTGAAACGCAGGTTTGAATGATGGCAGAGCAAGATTTGGTGGAGATAGTCCAGATCGCAGTGGCAGATTTGAATCATGAAGAACACCAAACAGGTGAGTCCTCTGAATCAATAAACACATCCGTTTAATGGGTCATGCTGGTAGTGTTTGTGGTTTTCTACAGTGCTTTTTTTTCCCCCCTTAAACTAGATGTCCTGGAGAATAATGAAGACGCTGATCAACCAGGCAGGAAACGAGCAAGGATGGACATTAGCCAAGAAACATCTATTAAGGTTATTAGAGATGATCAGTTCATCTGGTACAGAATATAACTGGCTTGTATCAGCGAGGACGTCTGCCATAATCATGTTTTGTTTCTGTGTTTCTCTCTCAGTCGATGCTGGTGTCCATCAGTCAGGCTTAAACTAGATGTCCTGGAGAATAATGAAGACGCTGATCAACCAGGCAGGAAACGAGCAAGGATGGACGTTAGCCAAGAAACATCTATTAAGGTTATTAGAGATGATCAGTTCATCTGGTACAGAATATAACTGGCTTGTATCAGCGAGGACGTCTGCCATAATCATGTTTTGTTTCTGTGTTTCTCTCTCAGTCGATGCTGGTGTCCATCAGTCAGGCTATCTGCCAGCGGCTGGACAGCATGGAGGCCAAGCTGCAGGTGCTTGAGGCCACCTGTCGAGGTTTAGTCGAGAAGCTGGACACAGCGATGGGGAAAAACCAGTCGACGATCCAGGTCCCCATGGTGTCAGGCTCCCCGTTTGGAGCCACTCAGACTTGTGATAAAGTACGCTGGTAAGTGGACCACAGATGATGCCCGGATGTTTTATTCAACAGCGCCTGGGCTTGTTTTTTCATTTATTGAAGATGTTTCACCATTAATTCAAACCTGACCACACAGGGCAACATCTTGAGATTGATTTTAGATACTGATGAAATCACTTAATGGTGAATCTGGTGTGTTTGAAAAAGTGGAAAATCATGTCCAGTTGATCTTTATTTGGGAATATTTGAAGATCTGCATGACTGCAAACCTTCTTAGACACTTGTCAACTAACATCACCTTCCCTTGAGTCACCAACACCATTCAAAACAAGAGCACACGTTTTATTGAGCTGTGCTTCTCCTCTGATTCAGGACCTAGACTGTAAAAATGAGTTATCATGCAGAAATAAACAAAATTGATTATTATATTAATATTTAATATGAATAATAATAATATTATAATTAATATAACATTATTAATTTAATATTAATTAATATGATTAATTATTAATATAATTAATATGATTCATTTGGTCTATTTATTAATATTAAGACCTTAAATATTTAACTTTAATTTTTAATATTTATTATTTATTTATGATTAAATATGTATTTTTTCCCACAATCATTCTTTTAATTTTGTGGTGGCTTAAAATATAAATTAATATTACACTTTCCTTGGAAATCGAATGATTCTTTGAAAATGTTGACAAAATAGTCTTGGCAAATTAGAAAAGTTTTCAGTAATGTCTCAATTTTTGGACCCTTCCGTTTTTAGTGGTTAAAATCACACATTGAATGAAAATGCTATGAATTTAGGGCAAAATTACATAATACATGCCTTTAATATCAGCAACAAAAGATTTTTCTACTACTTATTAAAGGTAATAAGCATATTTTAGTTTTTCTGTCCTAACTATACACAGTTATATGATTAGGTTCATTTTATTATGTAATTTTATTTATTATTATTAAGGATTTATATATATATATATATATATATATAAATTCTGCAAATGAATTTAGGAATTGTAAGATTCTGAATTTCTAATCATCATTTTGAGATTGGCATTTAACAGTGCTATTAAATTATTATTATATATATTTTTTTGTAGAGATTGACTTTGAGTGTTGGATGACGGTTAAGGTAATCTAAATGTAAAAAAAAAAAAACACATAAATTCATTAAAATAAATACATTAAAAAATGGTTATAGTATCGATACATATATATATCGAGCATCACTATGTAATATTATTAGAACAGATCTTTTTTGTGTTGTTCCCACCAGTTGAGAACCAGCGGTGGTATAAAGTTTTGACAGTGTCAGACAGTAACAGTGAGTGTTTGCTGTCAGTGTTGTTCCTCAGACAAACGTTATAGTGAGTGGAGACCGGCCGAAGACGCGGGAGGAAACTTCACCGCGTGCCTCAGACTCTTTAGAGAACCTGCTCAGCAAGTGAGTGCCGCAGATTGTGTTTTTGTGCATAAATGAAATAAAAATGTCTCCTGTGTGTGCAAATGTATGCATGCTGTATTCAGATATATACAGGAGACAATTTCTGGATCTGTTGCACAAGCTCTCCATAACAGCTCTTGTGTAATTTATGTTATTTTTTCATTGCAGTACTGTTGGGCGAGGAAGGCAGAAGACGATAGTGCTGAAGGTTCCCGTCCAGGAAGAGGTTCCGGAAGATCAGGAAAGCGGCTCTGAAACGAGCGATTCGGTGTCCAACAGCGGCCAGCCGTTATCTCAGAATACCAACAACGTAACGCTTATCACTCTCAACTCAGAGGGTAAGATTCACAAATGGATTGTGTTTTGTCTTAAAATTTCCCCAATGATAATTAGTCACATATGCATTTATTTGTGCACAAAAATCCCTTATGAAATCGTTAATACAGGAAGTTTTGTGAGGGCAAGCATTATATTTTATAATGCTTGCCTTTTTAACAGATGGACACTTTTCACATTTCTGGTTCTCAGAAGCAGAAGCGTTTCCATTTACTCCAATAGCAAAAAAACAACAAAAAAAACAAGATATTTATGTATGAGAATTGATATTTGCGTATTTATGTCTTTTCAAAAGAGGAAAAAAAAATATCGAGAGATTGATTATGTTGGTCAGAAGAAAGAAAATGTCAAATTTGCTGTCACTCCCTTTAGCCTTTGTATTGCAAACACTCACGCAGCAGCGTTAACCAGTTTTCTATTTAATATCAAGTTAATAAAACACAAAGTATAATGTTATAAATGTACATTAAATCTTTTTAAAAATTAAAATATAAAAAATGCAAAAACAAAACAAAAAAATATACCAAAGTAATAAAACACAAAGTATAACGGTATGTACATGAAGTTTTATTTATTAAAATATCAAAAATACAGAAAATCAAATAAAGAAATACCAAGATAATAAAATGCAAAGTATAATATTACAAATGTACTTACATTTTTTTAAACAATTAAAATAATAAATGTAATAAAAAAATAAAATAAAAATGTATACAAAGGTAATAAAACACAAAGCATAATGTTATAAATGTATATTACTAAAAAAAAAAAATAGAAAAAATGTAAACAATAAAAAATGAATACCAAAGTAATAAAACAAAATGTATATATAATAAATGTATTTACATAAAAAATACATAAAAAAAAAAAACCAAGGTAGTGACTAGGGCTGCACGATTAATCGAATGCGATTGTCATGAGCATTTTGTTAAAGGGGTCATATGATGCGATTTCATTTTTTCCTTTCTCTTTAGAGTGTTACAAGCTCTTGGTGCATAAAGAAGATCTGTAAAGTTGCAAAGACTAAAGTCTCAAATCCAAAGAGATATTCTTTATAAAAGTTAAGAGTTAGCCACACCTACCTAAAACGGCTCGTTGTCAAATCGCGATCTCGATTCCATTTCGATTTATCGTGTAGCCCTAATAGTGAGACACAAAGTATACTTTTATAAATGTGCGTATTTGTTTTTTATTAAAATATATCATTAAAAACATTTTTAAAAATTCAAAATTTCATACCAAGGCAATAAAACAAAGTATAGTGTTATAAATGTACATGACTTTTTAAAATTAAATTACAAAAAGCTGCTAGATTCATGATATTAATAACTGTGGGAACAGGTCATCACAATCTGTGAAATAGGTCCATAAGCTTACTTACGTCCTAGCCATGATTTGTTATCATTATATATGTTATCAGGGGGCGGGACATCGTCAGTATAGAGAGAATCTGATTGGACAAAAATCATTGTAGTGCAGGATGAGTCATCGACATTATTAGTCTGTTTTCCAGAAGAGAAAGACCTCTACTTAAAGCTAATTTTGTCGATGTTTAGAAGTTGACTAGCATATAAATTACCCCAAAGCTAAGAAGAACTAAAAGCCACAAAAAATTCCAATTTTGATTTTATGGCGACATAAAAGGATATAATTTTTATGAGCCAGTGGGAACCATTTGTTTTGAGTTCAGCACAAACATGGCCTCACAAGAAGAGCAACAAATTTAAACAATCATTGAAAAGGTTTGAAGACATGGAAATCTTAGAAATGCATCTGCACAAATAAGATAATAGCATGTTTATGGCTTGTATGTATTTTCATGTGTTTTGTCTCTGTGGTTGGGTAACATTTAAGCATAAAAATGTAGCGGAAAATCCTTGAAATCTTAGAAGTGTGAACAGAGAACAATAGGCTCCGGTTAGTAAAATCAAAGTGTACTCTGCTATTATTGATTAATAATTTAAACATGTTTTGACTATCCACTATTACTTCAAACAAAGTTTGTTACACCAGTAACCCTTGTGTGTTGTGTAAGCGTCTGGTCGTCTGTGATTCAGGGATGTATCTTTGGTCTGGAGGAGGTCTGGGATTAAAGGGTTTGTTTTGATTGCTTAACTTCTGCTTTTGGTTTTCTCATTATTTGACTGGGTTGTTTTGGAGTGGCATCTGGGTTAGCTTGGTTAGTTCAAAGACGTTCCTCCACAAATATTCACTTGTTCGCAGCTGTTCGTGATGATATTTAATCAACAAATGTTACATTTGGTTCTTTAAAGGCTTTGCTGTTGTTTGTTTGTGTTGTTTTCCCCTTGCTTTAACCTCGTCTATCGTTTTGATGTAGGGGAGTGGGGTCAAATGTGTCATCCCTTTAATCTAGTAAACAATGCAGCATTTTTGTCATGTGACCATACCATACATTTAAAAAGTGGCTGTATTCACATTGGGGAAAAATTTTTGTTTTTGTTTTGCTTGCCAAAGTAAATTTATTTAATTAAAAGTTATTTAACTAATAAATAACTAAAAATATTGACAATTGTTTCACTACATTCAAATAATTTAAATATTTTCCTGGCTGTTATATGACAAACATGACAAACATTTGTGTTTGTTGATAAATTAATTATTAATTTACCAATTTATTTGTTAATAATCATTATTTTTTTCCATACCAAAATAATTTATATCATATATCATATCATATCATATATTATATTACAAAATGTTAAAAATTGTTTTGCTACATTAAAATATTCTAAATTTGAAATATTTTTCTGTCTGGTTTAAAAGTGTGAAAATGTTATACAAAGACTTGGGTTTTTCTCCTCAGTTTATATAGGCTACATATCTTTTATTTTATTTTATTAGCTAGAAATGTGTATTTTTTTAGATAAATTAATTAAGTAGTTAAATTAAATTAATTTAAATTATTAAATACATGGCCAACTTGTAAAGCTGCCTGTGATTGAAAAACTCACATAGGGAGAACTGATTTTGTTTTGCTAGAAATGTGTATAGAAAATTTTATTTTATTATTATATTACAGAATGTTAATAGTTGTTTTGCTACATCCAACTTATGAAAAAGTAAATATGTTATATTATAATATTTTGACACATTTGACTCCCTAACATAATTTTTACACGCCTGCTTTGACGAGACACAGAAATCCACGTTCCATGATAAACCTTAACTGACCAGCAATAAACCCCGTCAAGCTATAGCCGAAGCAGTGCTTGGCACGCACTACACATACAAACATTTAACAGAAATGCCAATTCAAATAATTTCTGAGACAAATTATGCCAGAAGTTACAATATTTTTCTTGAGAGCACTCATGTAGGGCTGGGCGATATGACGATATTATCGTATATCGACGATGTCTCGTAAGTATCGCGATGTCGATGTCAACAGTCAGGTAACAGTCGATTATCGACATTATCGGAAAAAAAATGACAAATGATAAACCTAGTAAGTTGCAAAAAATATTTTACATAGCCCCATAGTCACCATACAGGTCTTTTTGCATGCAAGAATGAAATGATTCCTGTATGTGCATTTATTGTGATTTCAAAAGATTCAACTGCAAAAAGAAGAAATAGAACTCACTTCTGCACTCGCGCGCTGTTTTCGGTGCTGCGCACACACACACACACTCACACACACACACACACACTCACACACACACACACACACACACACACACACAAAGCGCACGCACAAAAGCCGCCTCTTATATACGCAAACACTGGACTGAGCTCTCTTTCTCGCATTCTTACACATTCGAATGGACAAATACACACAGAATTATATCAAAATATCCATTAAATACAATCAGTTATGTTTAAGTGAACATAAAGAGTTGAGAAAGAAAACAAGGGTGTATTGGATCCGTGCATTGA
>NW_015632028.1:143585-146435 GCF_001515625.1 Sinocyclocheilus rhinocerous
CTCACACACACACACACACACACACACACACACAAAGCGCACGCACAAAAGCCGCCTGTATACGCACTGAGCTCTCTTTCTCACATTTTTACATATTTGAATGGACAAATACACACAGAATTATATCAAAATATCCCATAAATACAATCATTTATCCTTATTTTGGGTATAGGCCTATTCTATTTTGATCTGCAGTTTAAATAAGAGTTAAACAGAAAAAATACAAAAAGTAGCACTGCATGTGTTTCTGAATATTTATTTAATGATGAAAAACCACAAACATGACAGGTAATTAAAATACGCAAATTCCTTCAGCGCACATTTCAGTGTAATATCTTTACAGATTTAGTAAACCGTGTATACAATATAATTATGTTTAATTAAGCTGATATATAGCACTATAAATTCTTAATTCATTTGCAACAAAACTATAAAGTTTTGTTGCAAATGGATGAAGACATTAGCTTCTCAGCTCGCCCCTCAACATGCACACGTTCAGAGTTTCGGCAGCCCAACACTGAATATTATATTGTGGCCGTTGTATTTTGATTAATAAAATAAACATTATAAAAATTACAATACACAAAAATGAAATTTAAATTACCCTGCTTCTAAATAAATAAAGCAGTTATTTTTATTTAGTTAAAAACTGGCCAAAAGAGACCTCCGAACTAGTAGGCTACCAGAAAGAAACCTTAACGTTTTTGCTCAGAATTTGTTTTTAATCCCTGCATGATTTTAGTCATACATGATAAATATCAATTACGTTATAGCTTGACTACAAGTTTAAAAACAATGCAGAATTGTTATAATTAGGGAAATTAAACTTACCATCATGAAATATCTACACAGGCGATAATGGCGGGGCGAGGTGGAGGTGGGGCTTACGCAGACGATATTATCGGATATCGCGATATTTTTAAAGGCGATTATCGATAAGATATTTTTGACATATCGCCCAGCCCTACACTCATGATGAGAACACATTCCTGTTTATGTAATAATTTGCGTCTTAGTTATGTGAAGAAGAAATGTGATGGTCTCACTGTTGAACTTCAATCATCATTTTCAGCCATGCCAGCATTTTTGTCCAAATAAAGAAAGCGTCTCTTTCCTAAGTGGTCTAACCCAGTAATGCTCTTGTGATGTGTTTGTTTAGTGACAAATAATGTCCACCAGGGGACACTCTTGCATTTGCTCTGAGCGTGGAGTGTGTTTTGAATTCAGGTCTGTAACCTCCACAGACATCGAGGGACTTGCTCTCACCCCTCCACAAATGTTTGGGATTACTAGTAGGCTAATATTGAAAACAATGGCTGATGCTTCATTTGTTCCACTAGTCCTGAATATGTCATTTGACCTTGTGAGAGTCACGTATTTTGACAAATGTCTTGTACAGTGATCTGCCGTCTAGATCAGGGGTTTGCAAACTTTTTGATGCTAAATATCAAATATGCTTCTCCTCTGCAAAGGTGCATCTTCCTAAAATATAAAGGCAGCTAAATATTTTCATGCATATAAAGACATTTATACTGCGTAAGAAAAATATTATAAGGACAACATGTTTACAAAGTAAAATAATTGACATTTATATTCTCATTGCAAAAAGCAAATGCAAATTAGTAAAATATAATATGGAACCTATTTGAATAAGCAATTAAATAATGTTGTGTATCTTTCTTTTTATCCATTATTAGCTGTGTTATTTTAGTATTATTCATGTACTAAAATAGAATTCATTATATATTTAATTGGCTTTTTATGTTTTCATTTTTAATTGTGGTTCAAGTTTTAGAGATTTTGTTATGTGCTTTAGTCATTTTTATTAGTTTTTATTAAATATTTATATTTATGTTTAATTTAGTTTTATTTCAGCTTTGTTCATTTTAGTACTTCAACTTAAGCTTGTTTTATTTCAGTGAGTTGCCAAAGCAACAATTTTAATTTGGGTTTTTCATCTAATATTTATATTTTGCTTGTTATATTTATATAATTTGTATTTATATCCATTTTTTTTATATAATACAATTTAATATAAAAATGTATTTTGCCATGCAAAAAATAAATTAATGAATAAATAAAGATTTTTTAAAATTGATAAAATAATAATAATAATAATTTATGGACAAACCCAAATATATAATATAATATGATATGATATGATATGATATGATATGATATAATATAAACCAGTCTTAAGTCGTTTGGGTATATTTGTAGCAATAGCCAACAATACACTTTATGGGTCAAAATTATCGATTCTTCTTTTATGCCAAAAATCATTAGGATATTACGCGAGCCCTCACACATGTCACTCGCTTGTGTGAAGTACAGACTGAACGGATTGTCAACACATCCCACCGCTGTATGGTCAGATGAGACGCGACTGGATAACCAGTCTCGCTAGTAAAGTTTTGATATATGAAGACTGCAATCAAGGTAAAGACGAGATGATTGCAGTGGCATACAGGAGTCGTACAGTAAGTACGCGTGAGTCCGTTATATTAATGCGTGTATGAGTGCTCTTGATGCACTGATCGCACATTGTATTTATGCACAGGCACATATATATATATTTATTTTTTTTGCATTTTTTTTCTTTCATATGTGCTTGTATGGGATCCTTATATCATTTGGTTCTTTGGTGTACTTTTGGAGTTCTTTTGGAGTCCATTTTTGGAAAGACATCTACATTTATCCTGAGAAAAGCTTGCAGAAAATACAGATTTTTGAGAATCGCCCTTCAAACGTTTGGTTTACTTTGCTGGATATAGCAAATGATGACAAAATAACCATTTGAAACAAGATAAATGGTCTATTCTTAATTTCATGAAGTGTGCGATTAATCGC
>NW_015632028.1:157672-195011 GCF_001515625.1 Sinocyclocheilus rhinocerous
TTTTTTTTCTTTCATATGTGCTTATATGGGCTCCTTATATCATTTGGTTCTTTGGTGTCCTTTTGGAGTATCCTTTTGGAGTTTTGGAGTTATTTTGGAGTCCTTTTTTGGAAAGACATCTACATTTATCCTGAGAAAAGCTTGCAGAAAATACAGATTTTTGAGAATCGCCCTTCAAACGTTTGGTTTACTTTGCTGGATATAGCAAATGATGACAAAATAACCATTTGAAACAAGATAAATGGTCTATTCTTAATTTCATGAAGTGTGCGATTAATCGCGATTAATCACAGCAAAAGGATGTGATTAGTCTGATTAAAATTTTTTATGTATTGACAGCCCTAATATATATATATATATATATATATATAAATTTTGGGATTTGTAAGTAACACTAGTTTTCTGTCAGACAGCTTCATAGTTACATAACTCTAATAAATTACTTATGAACATGGGAAAACTGTGTACATTTGGAAAAACATTTTTGTAATTAGTGTTTATTTTCCTCCTTCTATAGAGGACTATCCGGCAGGAACGTGGCTGGGTGATGAGAACAACCCTGAGATGCGCGTGCGCTCTCCGGTATCTCCAGCGGACATGCTGCACATCAGCACCAACTGTCGCACGGCAGAGAAAATGGCCCTGACGCTGCTGGACTACCTGTTCCACCGCGAGGTGCAGGCCGTCTCCAACCTCCAACCTCTCCGGACAGGGGAAGCACGGCAAGAAACAGCTGGACCCGCTCATGATCTACGGCATCCGATGTAAGTCTGAACAATACCTCCAGAAGAACAAAATAAGTGTGATTTACAATATGGTAATCGCAGTTCTTGTGATTCCTTGACGGTTAATGATTATTTATGTTTTTGTACGAGCAGCCAGTTAGTAACTACATTGGTTTAAGTGCCTTACGTACTGTACGTTGTAATCTATATGTATTCTGAAGACTATTTGTTCCAAGCCTCTCTGTGACAGATCAGATTTTTGACTGTATCAGTTCAGTTTATATGAGTCAGTTTAATTAATCTCAGTTCTGTCCTGTCTAATTTAAATCATTCAAGTAGCTCAGCTGCGGTTCTGCCTCATCCGGCATCAGACTTATTTTCTCCACATGAGCTAATTAGAAGTGCTTATAACCGCTCCTGTCATTCACAACAACTCGCGTCACGTCATTATGTAGGTCAATTCGTGCAACAAACCATAAGTAAACATCGAGGGATGAGCTGGTGTGGATAATTATAAATACGAGGAATGTTACATGCAGTTTTGCACGAACAAACACCAATTGACAGTCGCTAACATGAATGAACTCAACTCAGTGAGTGCAAAGAGTTTATTTGCTTGCAGCATAAATCTATGACTAAATATTATGTCAGTGTTTGCTCCCTTATTTCCTGACTCATTTTATTATGCTTGCAATGTCTCTGTCCATATGTAACCAGGTCACCTGTTCCACAAGTTCACCATTACCGAGTCCGACTGGTACCGCATCAAGCAGAGCATCGACTCCAAGTGTCGCACCGCTTGGCGCCGGAAGCAGCGAGGACAGAGTTTGGCGGTTAAGAGTTTCTCACGACGAACCCCTGCCTCGCAGAGCAGCCCAGGTACGAACCCCTACGTCCTTTCCTGCCAATTTTGTCTCTTGCCAAACTTACGAGCCCTGTTTCTCTTTGATTTTGATGCTAAGTGTCTAGGCCGCAGCTGGTTTGTGTTCAATTGAACATAAACATATGCTGCAAGTGAGTGTATGAGAGAGAACTAGCTATGAACTAGCTATGTACATAACCTCACATCCATTCGCGCAAATGTCATGTGTACGTTGCACACAAGTGTTTATTCACACACATATGTTTGTGTGTGCGAGAGATACTCTGTGACTGATGTTCGTAATCTAACAGCTGGTTTTAATCTCAGGACAACGCCTCACGTCCTGTCCCTTCCTCTCAGAGATCCACGGGCCTTCACCTTTGACCCGTTTCGGACTTACCCAAATGTCCTGTATTTGGTCCGTCACAATGGTCCATACACTTACGATTGCTTCACCTCCTTTGATTGTCCATGTCCAGCTGGAATAGGCCTCCCTGCGTGGTAGAACTATTGGCTTATGAACAAGCCACCTGGTGCTCAGCCTTCCTTCAAACCAGAGCGAGAAGAACATGTGGTCTGTTGCTAATGCAACAACAAAGTGTTTCCATCCGAGAACAAAAATATCTTATTTTTGATGAGTAGGCATGGAGAAAATAAGCCGCACACTCTGCCATAGCTTGCAAAATTCTGTATATATTTGCAAATTTACAGCTTTAAAGTAGAGGTCTGCATTCCCGCAGCTCTCCCGCGGGACCTGACCAGATTTCTTGCGATGCGGAATTAAATTCCCGAATAAAACGCGGTAGCGGTCGGTAACTCTGGTGTAATTTGAACGGGAGCGGGCGGTCTAACAATATCTCGTTCCCGACGTCCTTTCATAACAACATATCTGTCCTTTATTCTTATTGACCACCGGTACAGCCTGCACTCAGGACTGTTCCCTTTCAGTCGGTCACTCTCGACGTCACGTCGGATGACCGACGAATAAAGCTGATGTGATTTTTATCTGTTAAAATACTTTAAAGGCAGGGTAGGTAATTTGGTTCAAAAACCTTTTTTGTTATGCTGGATGAAAGTCTCTTCACATCCCAATATAGCAATCACTAAGTTAAGATGTCTAAATTTCTTTATATCGTCTGTGGAAGGCGTAGGACTATAAAATGTTCATCCAATCATATTCCTCAGTCCGAGGACTACGATAGGCTGTTCTACCTGCCTGTCAACATATGTATTTGCATACCTCCGCGCATCCTGTTCACGCAGACATGATACGTCATCAGCGCGTTCCATTACGCTATTCCAGACCGAGTGAGAATGGAAGGCGTTATTATTGTAATATTATGCACTTTGTACTGTAATGTTTTCTCACCGTTGAATGAGACGTGAGGTAATCTGACAACATTTGCATTCAATCCTCCACCAACGCCGTCTCTCATCGTGTCTCTGGTTAGCCGCTGATCTGTCTGTGCGGTCATGTGTTTTGGAGTCGTGGCTTTAGAGAGTGATTTGCAGGGAGGGTGGGATCTTATGCTTTCAAAGCTAGCTTGCTATTGCTAGCCTCTCCAAAATCGCTTACCCTACCTGAATCTGAAATAAATACTTTACATTTAAGAAGCTACAAAGACGAAGCAACATTTCATCTTTGTTTGCACACTTTACAATACCAAACTATACAATACCAAGTGCATGTGCGTTAACTGCTAGAACATGACATTTTAAAAACTTCTCCATATTTAATAAGTAGCAACGGTTTGGTCAAATGACCATATTCTTTTACATATGTTGCCATATTATATTCATTCACTTTTAAACCATGGATCCATGAAATTTTGAATATTTAATAATTAGGGCTGGAAAAATCGAGAAATGATTCAGCATCGATTTTGAGATTTTCCGAATGCATCGCGATTCTTTCGATTCTGAGCTTAGTTTTGAACAGCAGAAGGCACTGCATGCTTTAGAAACAGCCGTACTCTGCTTGTTTCCAAATCCTTACACACACTTGAACCTAAAATAATCATTCATAAAATTCGAAAAGGTTGAAGCGAATTACAAGGGTGTTCACAGTGGGCTGTGTTTACATTAATCTCGCGTCATAAAAGCATTCTGAGGTGAGGTGAATTTACATGACTCAGCCGAATGCACAAAGCACTCTTTAGCACTCTTCTTCATGAGCATTTGAGTGTGCGGATAAAAACTAGATTAGAGCGCCATCTGCTGTTAAAATCTAAGCTTAGAATCGATTCCAGAGGAATCGCGATGCATTCTGAAAATCGATTTATCATCCCAGCCCTATTAATAATCAAAATGAGACTTTTGTTTTTTGCTAACATGGTTGATAACTGCAAGAATATGTATCTAAATATTTTATGCTTACTAATGGGAAATGTTTCGATAAAATGACAGTCTACGTTTGTTTGCAGACCTTTCATAACCATGCGAAGTGCATGTTTGTTTAACGTTAGAACAAGAATTCAAATTTGGTAGATGACCACATTTGTTGGCATATGTTATCATGTTTTAAGCATGTGCACTAACCACTAGGCCATGGATCTGAAAATAGTCTTCGTTTGAATAAGCAGTGATGTTTAGGTCAAATAGCCATTTTCGTTTGCAAACATATATTTTAAGCATGTGCACTAGCTTCTAAAAAACAAGGACTCAACAAAAACAAACTACTTTCTTTCACACAGTTTACATTACAATGTTTTGATTGTCATTGTAGAATTATCAAAGCAGTTTTATTTAAAAAAATAAGTTTTGTTTTTTTAACATTACCATACCATGTTTGTTAGCATGTGTGCTAACTGCCAGACCACAAAACCAACAAAATTCAGCATGTTTAATAAGATGCAACATTTTTAATAAAGTCACCATCTTCAGACACATTATCATAGCTGTTTTTGATTGTCATTGTAGAATTATCAGGACTCTTTTATTTAACAACATTTGCTAAGATTAACATATCATGCTTGTTAACGTGTGCTAACTGCCAAAAAATATTCAGTATATTTAATAAACTACAGCATTTTTGACAAGCAATCAGCTTCAGACACACAAGCATGTTTTTGATAGTTGTTGTAGAATTATCAATAGTTTTATTTAAAACTTTTGTTAACTTTGCCATACCATGTTTGTTAGCATGTATGCTAACTGTCAGGCCACAAAAAAAAATTCAGTATTGGATAATAAGTTGCAGCATTTTCATCAAACAACCATCTTCAGGCACATTATCATGCCGTGTTTTTAATTGTCCAACATAGTTGTTTTTGTTTTACATGGGCATTGCTAAACCGATAGCAGCTAAGAAGCGAAAACTAGCAAGCTGAAGGACAAATTGCTCCGGAGGTCTTTCAGATGCATAAAACTGAATCCGGTTTACTTTTCATCCGCAACCTTGGGAAGACCCAACGTAGTCTCAGATCACTTTGCGTCTGGGAAAACTAATAGTACGGCGTTGTCACATTTGGTGCTTTTTCCTCCAAGAAATGTTAGCCTGCTAATATGCCCTTCACTATGATTTAAAATCACTCTAACTTTGTAAATGAATACCCGCTAGGGCTGTGCGATTAATCGAAATCGAATCGAAATCGCGATTTGAGACGTTGCGACGCAACGTTTTTCCAGAGACAACTGGACGACCTTTCATCAGAAATGCGGTGAGTGTGTGTTTTAAGTGTCTGGGCTGTTGTAGCATGTGGGTAATTCTCGTTGTTTAGACTGAGGGGTTGGGTTTACGTATGGTTTTAGGGCACGAGTGCGTTCGGGCTGCTGGATCGAGAGCCCTTGTTGTGTATTTTGAGATCGTTTACACTCTATAAACACGCTGTAATCTGGCAGATGCACTGGATCCTGTCCAGCAGCAGTCGGAAGGGATTTTCCTCAAGTTCAGGGTGTGTGTATGCGAACTTTTCCACTTCTCTCCGCCTGTGAGAACCTTGTTTATCGTACATTCTCTTCTACATTTGTTTGGGTTTGCGCACGTTCACATTCGTACAAATATCTCAGACTATGTGACCTGTGGCTGTGTTTCGTCTGATTACACCGAAATCATGATGGAGGACAGACTGTGGTCTCTCTCTTTATCTCTTGTTTTGCTTAAGTGTGTGTGTTTGGCAGTTACAGTGGAGCATCTTCTGTTATTGAAAGCAGTTGTTTGACACGGTTTGACCCAGTCTTCCTAGTTTCTTTTTTGACCCACATAGTTGGATTGTGTTATGAACTTGTTTATGTGTGTCCTCGAACAGATGGAGTCTCGGCCGCAGAGACGTCAGCTATCGAGACCTCTACCCAGCAGGCCTTGCACTACGCGCTGGCTGGAGCCACACAACAAGTCCAGATCCACCGTATTGGAGAAGACGGGCAGGTGCAAGTTGTGAGTATCGTCATATCATCGTCATCATCCAAAAGGCCAACCCACACAAATAATTGACGATGGGCCGTTGAATTATTAGAAAATAATGACAGATAGATAGACGAACCGCTTGACGTCATGGGCGCATCACCACCTCGGGTGTGCATTATTTTCTAATAATAGTCTGGAGTTAGAACACCTCAAGACATTGTTCAGATGTTGTATTTCAAGACATTCGTCCGTTTTTTGTCCTTAAAATGCTTTTGTGTGTAGGATTCATTTCTCACGCATCTCATCCAACGTTTGTGCTCCAACAACAGCGTCGTTGTTACCTCGCTAGTGAGAAATGACATGTTCCTTCTGATCTATCTATCTGTCTATCTATCTATCTATCTATCTATCTATCATCTATTGTTTTATGATTCCATCTATCTATCTATCTATCTATCTATCTATCATCTATTGTTTTATGATTCCATCTATCTATCTATCTATCTATCTATCTATCTATTGTTTTATGATTCCATCTATCTATCCATCTATCCATCTATCTATTTATCGTTCCATCTGTTTGAACTAATATTCGCCAAAAATTTTACTTTTGTAAAAGTTAACCCAAAGCTAAAGTTTAGCTAAAATTCTACTACTAATAAAAGTAAAATAATAAATATTTATGAATTACAATTAAAAGTACAGTGTAAAGTACATGACTCTGTTCGTAATAATTATATTATTTTGTTATTTTATAATAATAATTTAAATGCCTTTACAATGTGAGCACAAATTAAGATGTTCTTGGCCCTAAAAAAGGTTCAGTACCCTGTAAATGAGTTGAGGGTGGGCTCTTTTGACTTAGACCAGTGTGCAGACAGCTAGCAATGCCATAGCAACCACCCAGAACACCCTAGCAACCATGTAGTCCCACCTTGGTAACCACTGCCAAGGTGGCAACAAATCTGGCACAGACAACCACCACTTTTTTCACCAAATGTAAATATCTGGCTTAAATTAATGCATTTGCAAGACCACACATCTCGTACCGTAATGCATACATACCCATTCATCTCAAATCTGTCTCAGCTGCGCAGGCAAACACATAAACACACTCAAACATCTCCTGATCTCTGTAAGAAGGTCTCGCTCTCCAGAACTCCGTTTGAGTGCTGGTGCTCAGAGGAAAGGCTGATCCCATAAAGCGTTTTAATGCAGCTTTAGCAGCAGAGTTTCCGCTGTGCCCCATCATGCACTCTCTTTTGAGGACCTAAACATGATCTCTGACTCTCACAGCTGCATGAGGTCACCTCCACCCCGACACACCATCCGAAATATCATCTGCATACTGTTGTGTCAGCACAATCAAAACCCTGAATACACAATGAACAATCAAGAGAGTTAAATCTGCGGAGGAGTTCTTGGCATCAGTGGACTCGGAAACGGATCTGTCATCTGTTGTTTGTGTAACATCTCCCTGAACCGAACCGTAATAGACAACAACTCAATGGTCAGCTTTTGTCAAGCCCTTTGGCTCCGGCAAATGTATTTTTATCGCACATAATCGATAAATTTAGCCTGTCAGATACGGCAAAAAATGACATGCTCTTTTTAGGTTTTGAATGATCGCTTGTGTAGCTTTTGTTATAAACTTTCCTAAATTAGACTTGTTTTTTTTTCATGAGAGTTTTGGGAAAGCAGTGGAGGAAAAATCTGATTAACAAAACCAATAATATCAAATGTTTAGGAACACGTCACATTATTTGTGGAAAAATGTGTTATTTCTATACCACAGTACTGAACTACCAAGAAACATGAGACTGAAAAGTCTTCCAAGGTTAACCATGATACATTTGGCGTGTTATAATAATTAAATACAGTAAACACTTTACTGAAAGATGCCTTTGAAAGACGCCAATGTAATGCATCATTACATTGTAATTATTGGTCAATTTGGTGTTTTAGTTTCAAATGGTTGACAAGTCAAAATACCAAAATTCACTTAATTAGTGATTTAACTTTGAAATAGAATTTTTTTTTTTTGTGGAAACCATGATATGCTACCATTCAAACGTTTGGTGTAAGTTTTTATTTATTTATTTTTTTTAAAGAAAGAAATGAAATGAATACTTTTATACGTCTTTGAACATTCCTGAAAAATAACATGTGTCATTGTTTCCACAGAAATATGAAGCAGCACAACTGTTTTCAAAATTGATAATCTGAAATGTTTCTTGAGCGGCGAATTAGAATGATTTCTGATAGATCATGTGACACTGAAGACTGGAGTAATGATGCTGAAAATTCAGCTTTGCATCACAGGAATAAATTACATTTTTAAATATATTCACAGAGAAACGTTATTTTAAATTGCAATAATATTTTACAATATTACTGTTTTTACTGTATTTTTATAAATAAATGCATCTTTGGAGAGCATGACTTTCAAAAACATTCAAAATCTTAATTATTCCAAACTTTTGACTGCTAATGTATATATATATTTTGTCTGTTTATGACTTTTTGTCTTGCTATGGCTAATTTCATAGCTAGCATTTTATGTATCCTAAATACACACGGTTAAATAATATTGGCACGCTTTAAATTGTCAAACATAATTATTTGACAACAGCTTGATTGGAAATGACATTCATTTGGATGTTTTTTCGTTCCCAGATACCGCAGGGACACCTCCACATTGCTCAGGTGCCACAGGGCGAACAGGTGCAGATCACGCAGGACAGCGAGGTGAGCATCATTTCCTTTAGATTTCTTGTTCCTTCAGTCTCTCATTCTTCTTCTTCCTCTGAGGCTCTCCATCCCCTCATTTGTGTTTCCCATATAAAGGTCTCAAAGACACAGGCCATCAAACCTCACCACCTATCCATAATTATTCCTGACCTACCAGTTTTACTATGATCTTTGGCAGAGATATTTCTCTAAAGCACTATTTATAAGGCTCTTGAGTACTCCGAGTCCTAGATTTAAAGGGTTAGTTCAGTCAAAAATGAAAATTAGGCTGCGTTTCACTCACCGATCAAAGACAATTTTTAATATAACTCCGACTGGATTCGTCTGAAAGAAGAAAGTCATATACACCTAGGATGACTTGAGGGTGAGTAATTTATGGGCTAATTTTCATTTTGGGTGAACTAACCCTTTAAGCAGGATTATGTAAAGGTATCCGCATATATGTAATCATTATTTTGATCAAATCCAGCCATTATCTTGGAAGGAAGAGAAATGAGGGAGGAGAAGAGAATAAAAAATGCTGGTTTATAAAAAAAATTGATGATGGCCGTAGACTTTCAGTGCTCATTTTTTGGGTAAATTCTCAGTAATATTGTTTGTTTTTAAGTCCAGAGCTTAGCAACAGCGTGCCACTTCATCTAGCCTCCACTCACAAAGACTGTCTTTGTAATATATTTGGCACGCCTCATCAAAACCATTTATCTGGAAGAGTTTGTAAAGGAAATGAGCCATTGTAAGATAATTTCCCTTTATCTAGATATTTGTCAGGTGTGTGTGTGTGTGTGTGTTTTACAGTCAGATGGAGAACATGATTAAAAGTTTGTTGTGGTGCAGCAGTTTTTTCCCTGATGAATTAATTGAATATACATTCCACAGATTGTCTCAAAAATTTGACATGTTCATATTAATTGTTAGATAAAATTGGAAAGTCAAGACCTCTGAGATGGGAGAGGCCAAAATGACCATTTAAAGAATGAGGTTACAAACATTTAATGCTACTTTAATTTTATGCTAGATGATCCATATTTAATAGTTATTGCAACAAAAACTTTGAAAAAAATTGTACATCTAAGGCACCGTTGACAACACATTTTTGCATTCCACTGCTTTGCATTTCCATTGTTTTTCTTTGTAAACGTGCATTTTTTTTACCATTACACATTACACAATGTTATAAAAACATCACGCTCAAGTTCAAACTTTAAAAAAAAAAAATTGTCTAGAGACTTTGCTTTTTTCCCCATTCCACCACTTTTTTTAAACACAGAAATCCCTGTCTGCATGAAAGTGCTCTGATGCATTAAAAAAGAAATGTGTACTTCATTCATGGAAACTGGCAACTGCTGAAATTTGAAATTATGTCTTTCCTGTCTTGCAGGGCAACCTACAGATCCACCAAGTACATGTTGGGCAAGATGGCCAGGTAAATGTAGGTACCCTTTTACATTTATTGGTCCGTGTCCATGTGACAGTGTCTTTGTGTGTCCTCTCTCATTTTTTTGCTTGTTCTGAGAATATGATGTTTAGGACAGCGTGCACTTCCTGTTTCTCAGCTCACATCAAAGAGGAACTCTAGATCAGACAGGGCTGAAAAGCAATAGAGGCCTGTGTGGAAATTCAACTCCTTTTACACGAACAACACACATTCAAAATTTTGGATCATTATCTTCTTTACTACACCACCTTATGTTGAGAGACAGGTGCGTCCGTGTGTCCGTGAGGTGCACAACCGATCAGTACTACATAGCAACCACTCAGAACATCTTAGCCAATGTTATTTTAGTATCATGGAGAACTATTATAGAGTTATTCATATCTTTGATTATTTTATGTTTTCCATTTTCATTTTAATTTTGTCTTGTTTTTGTCATTCTTATTATTTATTGTTTAAATAAGTCTACTTTTTATACATTTTATTTAATTTTTATTTTTAGTCATTTTAGTAAATTAAACTAAATAAAAATTTGAAAAATTGCCAACTGGCTGAAATAAAATAAATCAAAGGTTTTTTTTTAAATTTTATTTCAGTAAATGTTTCTTTTTTCAAGTAACATTTTTTATGTTGTTAGTTAAATATAATACTTAGCAACCATATAACAACATTTAGCATTGAAGTGGAACATACACTGCAGGGCACTTTTTCCTCTGAAAATGAAAATCTAGATTGTACTTTGCCATTAAGGCAGCTTTTGCTGTTTTATCAGCACTTGTTTTTTCTAGCCTGTTTCCCATTTTTTTTTATTTTTTTTATTTCAGTAAATGTTTCTTTTTTCAAGTAACATTTTTTATGTTGTTAGTTAAATATAATACTTAGCAACCATATAACAACATTTAGCATTGAAGTGGAACATACACTGCAGGGCACTTTTTCCTCTGAAAATGAAAATCTAGATTGTACTTTGCCATTAAGGCAGCTTTTGCTGTTTTATCAGCACTTGTTTTTTCTAGCCTGTTTCCCAGTTCCAGCTTTTTACACATGCTCACACACCCATAACATACTCCATTATAATGATAGTTTTCATCTGTACAGTAGCATTGAGTAAATGTTTGCATTTTTAAAAAAATATTCCTGGCATGTCTCCCAGATGATTGTAGATATGAGGGGGTATTTAGTCCCCAGTGCCAAAGTTTGCACATATACGAAATACGTGTTTCCTGAAATCTTTAACTGGCTAATATGCATTAGACAATGTCTATCTATGCTTTCACATAAAATCGAAATAGGAAGAGGAAAGAGAGCAAAAGAAGATGTCATTAGCCCTGAGACAGCGTTCAGATGATTTCCCTGGACCTCTTCCACATCTCTGCATCAGGTTTTTTTTTTGTCCCTTCCAAGGATTTCTACACTCTGGTCCCTCCTCCTCTTCCTCCATCTCCTCTCTTTTCATCTCCACGTGCTGTGGTTCATCTGTCTTCGACTCATCTCCGTCCTGTAAACAGCTGGAGGCCTGTCCTCCACTCAGCCTCAGGTCGGCTATAAATGCTTCAGAAACACTTCATATTAGGCTTGCCGCGATAGACGGTGCTGACGGTGATACCGGTGTTAAGCCGCAACACCGGTTACGTCACTTGCCCACCGCGTCACCGACCCCCACCGTCGTTTAGATTTTTTATAGTAATAAACGAAATGCAAAAGTGCCTGTTTGGCAATATTTAGGATTTTGAAAAGCTTGTTGACTTTTGCCGTTTATCTAAGGTGATTTTGGAAGTTTTTTTTAACTATTTAAAAGCGAAGGAAAGCGAGGAAAAGAGGGAAAATTAAAACGAACAATTGCTTTACTCTGAATTGCCGCTATTTGAAAGTGAAAGTAAAATGGGCACACCGCTTTTACAAGATATTTAAAAGCGAGGAAAAGAGGGAACGCCTCGCCCCCCTCCCCCCCCCGGTGCTACCGGTATTACCCGTGTTGTCACACGTCGATTAACCGGTGGGAAAATTTCCTCACCATCACAACCCTACTTCATATCAGAGTGTTTACACAGTAATGGAAATTCTGTCAGTATTTACCCTCTTTCCAAGCTCATTTGTTTTTCTTTCTTCCATAAAACAGAAATTTAGAAGAATGTCCTGTTCACTCTTTTCCATACAAATACAACAAATGTTAAATTAATCTTTCACGTTTGTTGTTTACTCACCCTGAGGTCGTTCCAAACTCATATGATTTACTTTCTTCTATGGAAGACAAAAAGAGGACTTTTATAAACAAGTTTGTCATATAGACAACATTTTATGGTGTTCTTCTATTCTAATTGGGGCTTGAAAGATGCAGCCTGTACTGACCTTGTCTTTAAAATAGTGTAAAGTTCCTTCTTTGCCTGGTTAGGCAGGGTATCTTAATTGCATTAGAGTTTTTACATCCCCATCTGCCCACCATGTTATCTCTGCCGTCAAGGAGAAGAGCCCATGATTTACATGCTGTCGGTCTATAGCAGTGTGCCATAACATTTAGCCCCCTTCCACCATGTAAAACAAACATGCACATAGCCAGCACATGAAAGACTTCCATTAGAGAAAGTGAAGGAGTGTTAACAGTGTGTTAAATCAGTCGACGACCTCTTTGTGTGCTCTTATCTGATGCCTCCTCTCCTGCCCTCTGATCTGACCCCCACAACTACAGAGGTCCTGACCGAAAGATAAGGGAAGAACGTGAAAAGAGGGTGAGAAGACTGAAGTCTGAGGACATTTTGTTTTTGGTTGGTACAATTGGTTAGTTCCACATTGTGCTCACAAATTCTTCAGACCAGACGTTGCAGATGTTTATTACCGAAACCTCTCAGGCCTTGTGTTTTCTATGAACAAGAGTTCTTTATTTACTTCTCTTTTCACAATGGGATGGTGCACAGCTGTGTACCCAGTTGGAGATCTGTACGGTGCTGCAGTCACTTCCTTGATCAGTTTTGAGGTAGGTAGGAAGAATGGAAGTAGGAAGGGGGAGATTTGGCTCCTATTGGTAAGTCCAGGTGCATAAGTTGATGTTCGGATTGAATTATGCGGGAGCTTTCTGCAAGCAGAATGGATATGTGAACAGCTCTGCAGAAGTGTATTTGTATCTCAGTAGCTTGTGAGCCCAGAGGTTGTTTGCAGCCACGTACCACCTATTTTGACAAGAAAGGTAAAGTGGGTGATATTTAGGACACTTGTTACTATACATCCACAGACATGCTGCAGTGAGCATGTAAGAAAAAGAATATACAGTATATGAAATAACCCCCATACATGAAATCACCCCGTAGCAGATCTATACAGGTGGAGCTGGGGAAGGTGGAGGGTTTCTGAAGTGCGTTGCAACTGCTACAGCAAGCACTAGCCAAGTATTTGAATTTTGAGCAGCAAGCTCATTGGCTGCTGATGCGAAAAGAAACCAATCAGCTGCGCCACATGAATAATGATGTCATTATGTCAGATTGAGTTAGAACCTATCGGCCTGCGCCATCTAGAGTTTCATTACAGAACTTTGTATTTACAGAATCAATGAATACTCTTTATAAGAGAAAGTGGCCATGAGTTATAATTTTAATAGTTTTCGACATGAAATGCACATAAATAGTAATTAAACTGTCTAGTTTGGGCCCTGTGTTTTGAAATGCATATTGTAAATACCCAACAATAGCAGCTTGGTACCTTGAAACAACTTTGAAACAGTTTTGTTTCCCTGCAAACTTAAGAAAATGTACCATTAGCAGCACTCAGTGGAAGTCCTGCCCCAAACTCAGACCATTGGTTGAGTCTGAAGTTGGCATGCTGGGCCGCTCAAACAAACAGCGCAGTGTTTAGAAAGTAACCTGCTGCATTTACATAGTAAGCTTTTTGGCACTATCTGCACATCTGAAATTGTGCACTACAAATTCAGACTGCACCAGAACCAGACCCAATAAAGTCTTATTCTAAGCCTGCTTATTCAAACAAATGTAAAAAGAGAGGAAAGACTACTGTGATCTGTTCCTAATCGGCGTTTATTGAATTTGGGCAAGACAAAAATTTGCTCAGGAGTTTGAATATCATTCACAAGCTACATCTGTGTATTCAATTGATGTAACTTTTTCCCTCTGTAAATGTGTATATTTATATTGGTATGTATGCAGTTATGCCCATTTGCGATCCAGAACTTCAAGTTTCCTCTATCTCAGTATTGAAACCAGATGTGTGCAGAGCTCGCATCCATTAAGTACCTGCTGTATGATCTAAATTCTCCAGGATTTAACTTGCAGTCCAGTTGTTGTCGCAACCTTGAGGCTTTAGTCCCAATTCAAGCTCCTAAATGAATTTACCCTTTTTACCTCCATTGGAACATGAATTTTACTCAAGTTATAAAACAAAGTATGCTAAATAAAATGGTCCAAGGCTTTTTGCGATCCAAGTGATCGTTGTGTCATAATGGGGGGGATTATATTTCACAGCATTGTTGATGCTCTTTCCTGTCTTGGGTCGTGATAGCGGAGTTCTGGAAGCTGATGTGGTCATGGCAGTGATACAGAGGTCTTCTCATAAATATTCACAAGAAAATCCCTTGGTAGTCTAATGGAGAGAAGTTCTTCATGACTTGTTGCATATGTTGTAGTCAGTGGACGCTGTTAAATACACCAATCACTAGGCCTTGGCGATAAAACGGTATCGATATTTATTGACGGTACACCTTCTTCGATAATGATATAAAAATGTTCGATATAGGCCTGTGCTATGAGTGACGCAGACCGCACACACAAACGCGAACATGAGTGCTGTGCCTGCCTGTGATGAGGAGATTGTGAATAAAAAAAAATGAATATTAGTCGAATTTAAAATAAACATTTGCATTTGAATGCAAAAATAGTACAATTGAATGTTAGGTGTGCGTCAGGGAGCGTTATCAGTGGAGCACGAGATGCGGTGATGATGATGTAAGTGACGTTTTTGCGCGCTGCTGCTGCGTTATTCATTCAAAATATTAGAAAAATGTATTAGCTCATGTATTAGACACTGAAAACAATAGTCGATTACACGACAGAAAAAAAAAACATGATTTTATCATTCAAATTACCGTCATTTTAACATTGCATTTAAAACATTTTAAATAAGTTAAAATAAAACGTTTGAAAAATAATACATTATTTTTAAAAGTTTATCTGGGCGGAAACGACATTTTTACCTCAGACCTCACATGCGTTTTCTTCGTGTCAGTTGCGGCGAGTTCAAGTGCTACACGCACGCACAGAGTTTTTATTTTCTTACCATCTTTTGGGGGTTTCTTGCTTTTAGACTAGTCGACTAGTCGGATACACAAAAAAAAAATGTTGTTTGTCTCAATAAATTGAGTTACTTTAAAAATACAGTGGTGACATTTTTTTCTATTGCTCTTTGTTTTAAAAAAGGTTATAAAAAATGAAAATAATTATCAATACCGAACGATATGAAACATTATATCGTTGATAATTTTTTTAGCTATATCGCCCAGCCCTACCAGGAGGCCACGCGAGAGTACCAAACAAAGTCAGATGACCCAACTCTATAAACAGTTTTTTGAATGTAGCATTAACAATTTTTGACAAACAAAAAACACATCGTTACTCATGTTAATCTCCTAAAGCAACTTAAAAGTGCAGTGCAAGTGCAGCTAAAAAAAGGATCCTGACTGCTTGACAATCTTTGACCTGAAACTGAACAGGTGACCTTTAAAAATAATCAACACTAGCTTAAGTCTTACCAATGCTTACAAAAAAAATAAAAAATAAGTTTAGCAATAACACTGCTCTAAAACTTTTAAGAATAAAAAATGAAAATAATTATCAATACCGAACGATATGAAACATTATATCGTTGATAATTTTTTTAGCTATATCGCCCAGCCCTACCAATCACATTGCTTGACAGTCCTCATTAACACTTGCAGCGCAACGGATCGTCTTCGTGAGAATCTCACTTCTTGTTTTACCGCCAGTTGGATTCACTTAAAACATCTGATGAACAAGATGCAGTAAAATCATCAAGTCTTCATAATTTATGTTGCTCTGAGATGCTTTCCATTGGAAACATTGAAAACGTGGAGGAAAAACATGAGGTTTGAAGGCGGGACTGGACTGTGAGGTTGTTTCAAGGTCATGCAGATATTTTACAAGTTTACAACACGTGGAGTGATACGCCATAGCCTGTCAAATCAGCAGTATATTTAGAAACATAATGAAGACAACATGAAGAAAAGACTTGACATTTTGACCCTAACACTGAGGCTTTATTTCTTTGTTCCCAAGGACAAGTGTTGCAGCTCAGCTTATCTGCGTGTTGATAAATTTGTTGTAAAATAGAGTTATTATTTATGTCATTCTGTCTTCTCTTTGAATCATGAGTCTTATTGATGCATGTCTGTTGTATGAATTGTACAGGGTCTGTTTAATCCCTTTCCTTGGATATGCTGTAAAAGATGAGTTTGGCTACAGGTGTAGTATCTCAGTCTTCCACAGGGGTCATATTTAAGGTTGTTGTTAGCGATTTGAGCATTAGGATGTCAAGATAATTCATCTATAAGATATTATGTTCTTTTTTCCCTTTAATTCAGCCTGAAGGTTTAATTTGGTTTAATTTGCTCGTCCACCAATTCGGTCATGGAAGTCATACTTGTACAATGTGTTACGATGAGGCTCAGTTTGAACCGCCAATTTGAACTATTAGTAAAAGGAGAGACTGTAAAACTGTAGCTTATTTCCTAGCCTTCCTTGATGCCTTCGTTTGAACATCCTTCTTTCTGAGCGTGTTTCTTATTGTCCAAGCATCCTTTGTTTCTTCTAAGCGTTCTTTCTTCTGAGCATCGTTCCTTTTGAGCTTCCTTCTAAACTTCCTCACCTTCCTTCCTTTCAAGCTTCCTTTCGTACTTTCTTTCCTATACCTTCTTTTTTCGTAAGGATCTTTTCTGCCAAATACTATTATTAAGTCAGATCACTGTCCAGAACCGATGGTCAAATGTTACAAATAAAAAATGTGATCAACATTTGTGATGACTAAGCTAAACCCTGCATTGCTTTAACATTACTAAGAGCATAACACGTGTGGAGGTCTAGATTGGCCACAACCAGCGACCATGTGATTTTCAAACGAAGCACATGGAATAACATTATGACCATTTCATGATGACGGAGCTAAACCTTGTATTGCTTCAACATTAGTGATGTCATGCGACGTTTAATTATTTGGAACTGAATCTCCACTAGAAATTATATCTGCTTCCAGGCACAAGGCAATGTAAAATTTGTGTGGCTACAGTACTGTTGATGGTGGCTGCCCTCCAAATTAGAATGTTAATGTTTTAAAGAATGAAATAAAAAGACAGTTTGGGGTTTAAGACGATATTAGTGATGGCACCACCCTTACAAGCCTAGCTTATAAGTCAAGTCAAGTCAAGTCAAGTTTATTTGTACAGCGCTTTTCACGATACAGATCATTGCAACCAGCTTGTTTGTGTGGAGACTTTTTTGTAAAAAAAACTCATCAAACAGGAATTAGCTGTTGAGCTCAAATGTCCGAAGATGTCCTCATTAGATAATGTTTGTTGTCTGGGTGAAACAGATTTTGGATACAAATTTAGACCCATCCGTATTGTATAACTGTTTTTTATTCTGAAGTTCATCTGTCTGTTTGTGGTAGGTTTTACAGCAGATGCAGCAGAAGTGACTCTCAGATGGTTTAAGGAGTTCACTTAGTTTGTCCAACGTCCTGTTGGCCCTCTTTCTTTCTCTCTGTCTGTCTCTCTCTCTCTCTCTCAGAACAGTTAGGCCGTTACATCTGTCCTGGCTTAGGTCTGGCCCACTCCAGATGCACAAGTTATTGGACTCATGTGGAAATTGGGCGGAAGTGTTTACCTTTCCAGAGAGACTTTTTTCCGTCATACTGACAACTCTTGAGGGTATGAGAGAACTGTACATGTTGCTGAGAGACCGACCTCTTTCACAACACCGTTTATTGAACTGTGCAAAAAACCCCCAAAAAACTATCAATTTCTTCTTCCAAAATTGTTTGGGACCTGCATAACGAATCGTGTAGAAGCGTCCAGATTTCATCAAGCTTATTAGTCGAGCTTAAGCGATTTAAGGGGAATTCATGGTTTTGAATGTCTTTATCGTTTGTAGCTAGTTGATAATCGTATGCACTGAAGACGACACTGGAGCGGCAATAATGAAAAATGGAGTTTGGGAGGAACAACGTGTTTGCACAGTTTGTTATTATGCTTCAACAAGGCCCCAAACTAAATGTTTTTTGCATTAAGCTGCTGTTGTTTTGTTCCTCGTTGTCTTTGCTCCAGTTCCTCAATGTGTTTGCTGTCCTACTCTGTTGCTGAAAGCATTACTACATAAGAGAAAGATTTATTCGGGGTCCTTTTTTTTCCCTGTTTGCTTTTAGTCCCATCGACCCCAGCTGACAGTGCTCCGACAAATTTTAAACCCTTTGTTTGGCAGCTCGCCTGTATAGAGATAGCAGATTTGAAGTTTGGCTGTTTTCGAGAGAAACCCGGCTGGGCACAAGGGTAGGTTAGCTCATGGAGACCCTTGAGAAAAGGGAACGATCCATTTCAGTTTCAAATGCCTTTCAATGTGAATTCAGTCCAGCCATGAGCGAGAAGGCAAACAGCTGGCTTGATTATTTACTCTGTTTCCTCTGAGAGTTTGATTTACTCGCTAATGACAAACAGAAAACAGATAACTAATGTCTCAAACGAGCCCTTTCATATCTGTCAAAGTCAGCAGACCTAATTCGAACACACCGTTCCATGACATATCATGACTGCTTTAGCTCTGGATTTCACCTTTTTCTGGCCAAGATTGGTGACACATGAGCCTCGTAACAATTCGACAAGACCTGTAGCAACTTTTGGACGACTTCAAGAGCCAAAGAATGCGTCTCCAATGTAATGCGTGTTTTGATTTAGCTTTACTTTATTTGATTGTTTTGGAACCACGTTCCCATGCTCTCCCGATCGGCGGTGGAGTGGAGAGTCGTCTTGAGAACAGTTGCGAGGCTGGAAGTCATTTTTTGAAGTCGGGTTTTCATTGCTATGCGATCACAGGCGTTCTCCCAGCATCATAAAACTCTCATTGTGTTAAGTCACACAGCTGAGCATACAAACAAAGCTCACAGTTTTAAAATTCCTGTTGTTGACGCCGTGTTTGCTTTGACAAGTATTATTCAACGGATAGATCCCCAAAACGTACTCTTTAATGCGGAAAAAGTTCATTTCCTTCTTTTATGAGGCCTGACGGATGGTTTCAAAATGTCATATGGATGCTCAGTGAGCGGTGCACTTTATTTAGATTGTTTTCATGATTGTCTGCATGAAAAAGTGTCCCAAGTGTTTAAGTCGGTGCCTCCTGTGTGTGTCTTTGCAGTTTTCTGGTTCAGATAAATGATGGAATGAGAAATGGGAAAATGTAAAAAGACGTCCCTCGGCTGTGAATTACTCTTGTTCCCAATAACTTCAGATGTTTGTGTGTGCATATCTCTGTGCTTGTGCATGTGTTTGTGTTTAAGACCTGCTGGGCCATCCTTCAGTTGTTCTCATGCTATTCTTTGTTTACCAGAGTAAATGGGTCAGTGACACACAAGTGTTGATGGTAAAGAAAATGGTTTAATGGGGTTTTGAAAAACTTTCATACAATTTTTCAACCAAAATGTAAATGTAATGCCTGTCGTTTGGTGTAGCCATCAAGTAAAAAATAATAACATATTTTCCTTATACCTTTAACGCAAGTGAGTGTACACAATCATTATTTTTATGATTATTTTTTAAGTAATTTTTAAAAATAGCATTTATTCACAAATATCATTAGGTTTTTGTGGAGCCGCACCACATGACATTTTACTAACTTAACCTTGTCATAACGAAATTATCTGTTATTTTAAGAGACTTATTGACAAAGTTATGAGGGTCTGCAGGGGTCCTCTCTATGATATAATTTCCTTTTTTTTTTTTTGGTTTGGTTCAGTTTTGGATTATTTTAGTTTAGTTTTAGTTTAGTCCTTTTTTTTGCTTTGATTGGTTTTGGTTTGCTTTGGTTTGTTTTTGTTTGTTTTGTATATATATATTTTTTCCTTTGGTTTTGTTTGATTTGGTCTGGTCTAGTTTTGTTTGGTTTGTTTTGTTTTTTTGGTTCATTTTTGTTTTTATGCATGTTAATCACACCACATGACTTTTCAAGATATTTTTTCTTTTTCCTTTTTTTTTTTTTTTTTTAAAAGAGGCTTTTTTCTTCATTATGATAGCAGGATGCCCATCTCAAAATGTTCAAAACAAGTCATTGTATGTATGAATTGCATTTTTGAATAATGTTTCATCCCATTTAAACCAACCCAACATCGTACACTAATTGTTACCCCATGATTTGACTGGCAGCATAATTTTCCATTCGAAAAAAGTCGTTGTGATGAAACTGGCATCTTTTCTGCATGCCGTTGGAGACATGGTGGGCATTACATGGGTTCTGTACGACCTCTAAGCATGCCACTGACTTGTGACTTCAAAGTCATCGTCTGCACTTGAATCCGGGGTGGGGGCAGAGGCGAACTGGATCTGAAATTAGGGTTATTGTGGGATTTTTGTTTAGTGCAGCAGATTTTCTTTTTCCTAATTGGGAGTGCATGGCAGTTCTGTTCCCACTCGAGGAGACTCGGATTTAATTGTTTATGCCCACACTGGTGCGGAGAGGTGTCACCACATGGAGTCGCCGAAGAGCTATAATGATTAACGATTAGTGTTTAGTCTGAAGTTCACGTTTCATTTCAATTCTATCCCACATGGCCATTTTTGAATGAACGCCATGCATGTGGAAATGGTCAACTGTTGCAGTCGAGAAATTACTGACTCACAGTTCAGGTTGAAGACTAGCGTCAGTAATTGAAGAGAAGCCGGTGGATCCAAAACCATTGTGACCACATCAGAGCGCCTTTAGTGGTCAGATGATGTGTAATCAGTGATGAGTTCGGGCTTGCTTTGTGGCAATCGAACACAATGTGCGAGAGTATGCGATCATGCATGAACATGCAAGTGATTTTGGTTTTATGTGCCTGTTTTGCGATGAGTTGGCATGGGATGGAGATGTGTTTGTGAGAGCTCAGCTGGAGACTAGGCCTTCCACGGGGCTGTTATGATGAGCGCTTGGATGTGTCACACATGCACAATCAGTTTCACGTGCATAAGGAAATGCAGTAAATCCCTGGCTTGATTTGGATTCGGTTTGCAACACCACTTGAAATTTCAGACTTGACAATCAAGCAAGTGCATTCAAGCTGTCAGTTTTGTATTATATCGCATAGTTTTGCAACTTTTAATCCTGAAACAGCAAGTAGACAGTTGCTTAATGGCTTGCAAGAAACAAAATGCATTCTGACAATCCTGATTGGCCTGTTACTATGAGAATAGAAAACATTTCCTCCCTTGGGCTACGTCTGAATTGCTGAACTATCATAGTGTGTTGAGTTCGATGAAGAACCAACCTCTTGACTTCTTGATTTTTTCCCTTAACTAATCATACAGCTTCAGCTCCAGCTGCTTTATGGGATAGCAAAGTGTCCCAAAGTTGCGCACTTCAGAATCTCAGCAGATGTTGAACGTCATCCAGATGTTGTTCGCCTACTGTAGATTGTAAATCTACTATTGTAAATACTTAGTACTGGACTTTCTACTCATTTGACAATGTTTGCTTACTGTATGCAATGTTGGACTTTTGAACTTCCTTATAATGTGAAAACAAACAAGACGAGCTGAAAAACAGGTGCACATTACTGGGGTTTGTGACAGGCAGTTAGTTGCATAAGCTATAGAATGAGTGGAAACATTAGCAGATTAAATTGTAAACTGTGAGAATTTTAATTTTGTTTAAACAGTGAGGTGATGGATATGCTAATGAAAGTTAGAAAGGAACAATCAGTATGGATTGAAAGGAAGAAAGCTGTAATAGTTTTCATGCCCATGGATGTGAATCATTTCCATATTAAAATCAAATTATCATCAGAATCTCTTGAGGAAAATGTGATCCTAGCAGCAGTGTTGTAGAATACTTAGTAGAAAACTAGAAAACACAAAAAGATTATTGCGTTTTTGTGTTGTTTTTTTTCTACAATCAAAAAGTTCTGTGAAATGTTTCAAAATTTTGTAGCTATTAATATAACTAGATTTGAAAAACAGATCTGAGATCTGAAGTGTAATTTTCTGGCCTAGAAATAAGTAAGTAACTAACCAACTAACTAAATATAATTAAGAAACGTCATGGAAATTTCTAAATGAACTAGAGTTTTTTTTTTTTTTTCTTGTTTATTGTAAAGTTATGTGTGATGTATGTGTGATCGTTGTGTTGTGCCAGATAAATGCAAACACTTTCATGTCTTTGCCTACTTTTTTGTTAGTAGCCTGTATTGTAGCTATTAGCAAACTACAGTTTTGTTTTCTCCAGTTATAACTAACTTGTAGTTTGGATGTGAACAGTTTTAAAAACACTGTCCAGCCAAAAAAGTCTTTATTTTTGTAGAAGGATTTCAAAATCCATCCATATTTATAACATAAATCTGGACAAAATATTCATAATTAGTGTTATTTTAGTATTATTTATTATCATTATATATTATTATAATATTTATGAATATTACATATTTATGAATTTACTTTTATTTTAATACTTTTAATTTTTTATTTCTTTACAGCTTGCTTGCTGTTTTTATTTGCTTTTATTTTTAAGTTTTAGTCATTTTAGTACTTCAACTTATTCATTTCAGTTAGTTGGCAAGGCAACATTTCTGATTTCTTTTTTTTTTAGTTTATGTTTCTCATCTAATGCTTCATTTCAACTTTTTTTCTATTACCGAAAATTATTTTTAACAGTTTTAATTTTAGTTTTAGTTAACAATAGCGACACTGATGCACATCTCTCAAGATAAAAGAAAATCAGTTCAAAAGTAACCGCATACCCAGAAAGCTTGGTGGCATGACATTTAAACTCTATTTAGCCGATTGTGATTTGGAACTCATCTGGTTGTTTTGATTCTTCATATGAAGAATATTTGTGCTGGTAATTTAAGAGCAGCTTGCAGTGCATTTTAGTGTCTGACTCAGTCACACCGCTCACATGTAAGACAGCATTAGTCACTGAAATTAGTCACATCGTCGCTTAGGAATGATTCTTACTAAAAATATGTAGCCATGTTGGGAAATTTAGCAGTTGTGTTGTGTCTAGAGCACTTTCCCACAGATAAATAAGCAGTCGGAATAGTTGGACCTAGTTGTTTCCCAAAATGTTAGCATAGTGCTAATATTTCTCATTTTTCTGTCTATTTCCTAGGTTCTAAGAGGACCACAGCTCATCGCAGTGGCGTCGACCGACGGGACGGGCGGGGTTGACGCATCTCCTCTCCAGGGTAACGATATTCAGGTGCAATACGTCCAGCTGGGAACGGTGACCGACCACACCGGCGCAGTACAAGTGAGATAAGCCAAAAACACACTCACACACACAAACACAGCGTCAACATTATCTGTGATGTACAGCCGTTTTATTTCAGGGAGGAATGTTTTCTGTCTCAAAACGACCACCACTGTCGCACAGGTGTGCGATGAATGCACCAATCTGGTCTGTGGTGAGCAGCAATTCTGCGCCATCGCCGCTGGGTGGCGTAGTGACCAATATGTGCGATCAAACTCGGTCTCTCACCATGTGTTCTTTCTAGAAATCATAGGCAGTGATCTTAACCTGCTCTCCGCCTCACTTTCGGCTAATGAGCAACCCAGATCAGTTTGTTTTTCCTCCGAATAATAAATTGCCTTTAGTTGTCCTTTTCCTCCCTGTCTAGTTTCTCATTTTTATCCCTCTTTTCCATCTCATGCTCTACATCAAGTTCTCAACATGCTCAAACGCTCCTTGATGTGTGTTTTCACTCTAATCACTTCCCCATGATGCCGTTACGGCGTTTCGGAGCCGCGATATGGCGTGCACGCATATTCAAACACATTTAGAGGTTTGACAGTCATTACAGGTCACCACATTTCCCCAGCTGCACTCGCGTGTTTGATTCATGTGAGGCTTCAAGCTAGGGTTGAGGAGCACAGGCACAATTTGACTTGCATATTTCACATCTGCTTTTACGTTTCTGTCTTTAGAGAAGAAGAAACTTCTTTTAATCTGAAGCAAAGAGCAATCAGGGTTAAATCTCTTGAGCGAAATTAGTGGGTCAAACTTTGGTTGGCAAAGATTTTGTGGCAAGATATAAAAACTATGATAATAAAATGATTTAAATTAAAGGAATAATAGATCACCCAAAAATAAAAGTTAGTTGTAGATGAGTTTGTTTCTTCATCAGAACAGATTTGTAGAAATGTAGCTTTCCATCAGTTGCTCACCAGTGGATCCTCTGCAGTGAATGGGTGCCGTCAGAATGAGAGTCCAAACAGCTGATAAAAACATCACAATAATCCACAAGTAATTCACACCACTCCAGTCCATCAGTTAATGTCTTATGAAGCCAAAAGCTGCGTGTTTGCAAAAAACAAATCCATCATTAAGACATTTTTAGCTTCAAACCGTTGCTTCTGGTTAAAAAACAAGTCCATAATCCATAATATTGCTTTCTCGATTGAAAAAGACGTCTCATCTGAATCAGGAGAGAAATATGCACAGATCAAGCACCGTTTACAGGTGAAAACAGTCCAAAACAGCTCTAAACAAATATGTTGGTAGATTTTGATGTGAGACGACAATAGTGGATGGACTTTTTCACTGAGGAAGGGTTATTATGCATTATTGACTCTTAACGATGGATTTGTTTCTTCCAAACATGCAGCTTTTCACTTCACCAAGACATTAACTGATGGACTGGAATGGTGTGGATTACTTGTGGATTACTGTGATGTTTTTATCAGCTCTCATTCTGACGGCACCCATTCACTGCAGAGCATCCACTGGTGAGCAAGTGATGGAAAGCTACATTTCTCCAAATCTGTTTCAGTGAAGAAACAAACTCAACTAATATTCATTTATGGGTGAACTATTCCTTTAGTGTATACGATTGGTATTTAATGTTTATCATTAACACTGCAAGATTTTAAAAATACACTATTTATACATTTTTAGGAAAGAACGAATCAGTCATGCATTTTATAAATGTTTCAAAATGTTAGAAACAAGGTTGCCAGGTCATGGAAAACCTGGAAATTAGAGGGAAAAAAAGTCATGGATAAGTAATGCATTTCTTTAATGACCATGTATTATTATTATTATTATTATTATTATTTAGTTTAGCCCGTAAATATTTTATTGGATAGAAAAATTTGTAAAAGAATTAAAAATCATGAAATTTCTATAATGAGCAATTTAGTTGATCAAAAACAAGGTTGCTCATGGAAAACCTGGAAATTAGAGGGAAAAAAAGTCATGGATAAGTAATGCATTTCTTTAATGACCATGTATTATTATTATTATTATTATTATTATTATTTAGTTTAGCCCGTAAATATTTTATTGGATAGAAAAATTTGTAAAAGAATTAAAAATCATGAAATTTCTATAATGAGCAATTTAGTTGATCAAAAATAGTTGGAATAAAATAATGGAGAATGACTGGAAAAATCATAAAAAGTCATTAATCCAAAGGAGTAGGAACCCTGTGGAAAATATATTTTAAGTACAGACTGGTGCTGTTTGACACACGTTTTTTTGTCATTTTGCACATTATCATTGAATAAAATTGAGTGAAATGGACTATAACAAATGAATATATTGACATATTGACACAATTAAAATATTTTTACTAAAAGTCAAACTGCTGAAGCAAAAAAACTGTGTAAAAACCAACAATGAGAACATCATGCATTTCAAAGCCCTTTGTTGTGACCATCCCTCTTACATTTTTTAAAAAACACTCACGGCGCTAGCACGCACCCCCAATATGGCTTTTGTGAGCGCGGGAATGTGAGCTATTTGATAACAGGGAGGAGGACGAGGCCTTTACCACAGTTGCCCTTTAAAGTGGTTAGGCTGGTACAACTAAAACCTCTTTAGACCTTTTGGGTGCTTATGGTATAAATAGTCTTAAAGGGCATTTCCTCCTTAAAATCGGTACTTTTTTTCAATTTGCTTTATTAATACACTTTCCTGGTCTCATTGTGTTCGATTCATCATCGCACGTTATTTCAAAAGAAAAAAAAGTCATCTTATATAAAAAATGACAACTTGCTCCGGCTCTGAAACGACTTTCCTATACTGATGACATCAGCAAGACCTCTTATTTTTCAGCCCCTCCCCCTTCTCTATACTCTGCTGTAAACAAAGGCCATTAAAAACAAACAAATGTTCCCCTTCCTCTCTTTCAAGTACACTCTTTCATCGGATGTGCTGTACCAGAGCCAAATTTGTTGTACGGCTTGTTATCTGAGTGACCTGCATCTTTCTTTTCCTCTTTCTCTCTCTCACGGATACACACTCTTGTGTTTTGGCCGACCTCAAATATGTTGTGTCTCATCTTCATCTTAAGCAGGCTGTACCAAACTCCGGAAGGCAGTTTGTGGGAACGGCTTGATGATTGCATCCGTACCCAGACCCCATCAGAGGGTCTTAGATTTACCTCTAGCCTCACTTGTTGCTTTACTTGGTGGTCTGGACTCCTTCCAAAATTGGCTCTGCAATTATACTGTACACATCAAAGCTGTTGGAAAGCTGTTAATGGACTATGATGCTTGAATAGAGCGCCGCATGCGCAACATTTGACACAGTCAAGCGAGTAAATCTCTGCAAAATCGATTATAGTTACTGCCGTTTTGTGACAAACCATCTGTCACTGGGATAAAATAAACAGCTGTCAGAGGAAATGAATATGAATTATGGCATGAGCTCACTTAGTAGTGAGTTGGCTACTTTTTTCTGTTGGCGAACAGAAAAACTACCTGCTGTTTTTGGAAGACGATTTGGTGGAAAATTTGTTTACATGGAAATCAATTCTTGCATGTTTTATATCTTGCTCTGTTTTTTGTTTTGTTTTTATTGTAAAATTTAAAATAACATTTTCTCTTAAATATAAAACTATATCGCAACCTGGATAAAGACATTATGTATTTCATATATTTATGTTTTCATAAAAAGTTTAGGTTGAGTGTCTACATACATAAATTTGATTCAGTTTAAATACATCCTACCCAGTCTCAACTAGTTGCAGCTGTGACTTGATTTTTCATTCATTTCTTTTATCATAGCCACACACATAGTGAGATCCTATTGGTCCAAATTCCTGTTCTAAAGAGCTGTGTATTAAAGATCAAATATAATCTGATTGGCTGTGATTGTTGTGTTGTGCACTGTTTTTCATTTAAAACTTGGACACTTGTCATATTTAGTCGGAGAGCATGTGAAAAAAAGAACAGCAATGAATAAGAAATAGTTAAATTATATAGAATTATAGCTAGAAATGAACCTTGGTGAAATAAAACAAATAAAATTATTAAAAATAAATAAATACCAAATAAGTGGATTTTAAGTAGATATTGGGGACAAAAATAAAATATAATGCTAACAAAAAAATTATTTGATAAAAACTTTGGAACATTAGTGGATATAAAGTAAAATAAAATAAATAAAAGTGGATATCAGGGACAAAAATTAAATCTAATGATTACAAAAAAAAAACAAGAAAGTTAGTGGATGTTAGAAAAATTCAAGTAAATTAAAATAAATTAATAAGTTATAAGTGAATTTTAGGTGGACATCATGGACAAAAATGTAATATAATGATCAAAAACTAAACATTAAAACAAACAAACATAAAAAGAACATTAGTGGAAAAAATAAATCAAGTATAAATAAATAAGTAAATAAATAAATGCATATTAAGTGGACATTAGAGAAAAAAAAATATCATGATCACAAAATAGATAAATAAAAAAAAAATAAAAAATTAAAAACTTAACAATAGTGGATCTCAAGTAAAAAAAAAATTAAGTAAATTGAAATAAAAAATGATAGTTTAATTTTTACCTTATTGACCCATTGCAACCCACTTGATGAGCCAAGAAGCCAGGAAATGACATCAAATGCTTTAAACTATAGGAAAGCGTAATAATTGGGCAACTTAGTCAGTTGAATCGTTTAATTTCAAGCTGAACTGATTTCGGACAGCTGTCTTCTTGCGCCTGAGGTCACTGCGCTTCGTTCTATGTGAATTTTAGGATTATTTCAGTCGTTCTCATCTGCTGCACAAAACATGCGCCCCTTTATTTTTTCATTTAATAGCTTCCATATCACACATTCGATCACACTGGATAAAAATCGTCGAAAGTAAAGCGATGTTTCCGGCCAGGAAGCTCTGTTCTCTGTACAGTCCGATAGAAGTGTCAGCTCACTTACTCAGGGCTGTTTGAAACTGATGCTTTTGAGCGATTCAATCATTGGCTCTAATGAGTGCCCTCTTGTGGAGCCGCAGGAAATCGGCCCCTGAGGACTTTACACTTAGCACCTAAGATGAAAAGCACAGCTTGTGAGTGTCTCGCATCAAACAGGCTGTGTTTTAAGAGTCTTGACACTTAGGGGCCGTGCCCTTGAGTACAGTTTGAGCTTTGCACCGTGCAGGTGTGCGGTCTGTTCCCCTGGCGTGTGTTGAGGAAGGAATGACTCACTGCACATACTCTGAAGTGACTCATCCTGCGTTGTCTTCCCCTGCATCACTCCCTCTGCCCTTTTTGTGAGGGAGTGTTTTTATTTCGACGACTGAGATAAAGTGTAGCCTTCATCTGACCCTTTACTTTTCTCCTGGTTTTCCATCACTTGTTGTTGTCCTGATCTTTGTTTTTGCTGTATCAATCTGTACACCTGTCAGCATTGTATTTGTCTGCTTTCACTGCCTCCATCAATATGGTAAAGCGGGACGTATTAAGCCTGGGCAGGTGATGGGATATACAGCGCTGCGATAGATATGTATCAGCTGACAGTGATTCCACTATACATGGTATCTTAATAAAACAGACATTCCAGACCGTGCTGCAGACAAACACTTCTATTGAACATTGTTTCTTTAATGCCAAGAGTTCATTTGGGTGCATCCATCCAAGACACACTGTCACTATGAACTTTGTGCATTAACGTAGTATTCAGCTGATGTTTGGTCAACTTCCTATATATCAAGTATTTTACACCGGCTGCAAATATTATAACACTATACTGGCAAAAATAAATAATGCAAAAATAAATTAAACAAAAATAGATAAAAACTTAAGAACATTACTGGACATCAGGAAAAAATTTAAGTAAATATAAATAAATAAATACGTGAATTAGTTGAATTTTAAGACATCAGAGGAAAAACTATATATATATAACAATTACAAAAAAAATTAAAATGTAGAGGACCTCAGAAAATTAGAACATTTTTGGAGCTTAGGGAAAAAATAAAGTAAAATTAAAATACCTAAAATAAAGTTTACATTTATAGTTATTTAATTTACTTTTTATTTAATTTTTACCTTATAGCCCAATTGAAACCCACTTGCTGAGCTAAGAAACCACATTTATTATCAGATTTATTAATGTTTTTGAAAGATGATTGTTTTGTTTACCAAGGCTGCATTTATTTGATTAAAAAAAATACAGTCAAAAAACATTACAAATTAAAATAACTCTCTTCTATTGTAATATATTTCATAATGTCATTTATTTATGTGATGCAAAGCTGAATTTCCAGTAGCCATTATTCCAGTCTGATTTTCTGAATAAATAAAAAATACACTTTTATAAATGCATTTATACCAATATAATTGCAATATGCAACATTTTGTGGTAAAATTATCTCAGCAAAATAAAAATAAATAAATAAATAAAAAAAATAATAAAATAAAAAAAAAAAATATATATATATATATATATATGTATATGTATATATGTATATATATATAACCTATTTATAAATAAAATTAAATTAAATACTAAAATAAAATAAAATCACATAAAAATGAATATTTTTTTCTCCCAGTTGCAACTTCATTTCTTGTGACTTTTCACATATTTTTGTTAATCTCACAATTAATAAAATTCGTAATTCACTGCACAAAACACTTTGTAGTTAGCACAAACCATGTTTATCCTGCATGTGAACTTGCAAAGTTTGTTTATTGTTTTCATGGACCAGGTCGACGTGTCAAAATTAGCTGTAATATTTCATCTGGTGGCGTGAATTTGAGGTTGAACGGATGGAGATGGCAGATGGAGGGAATGTTCAGGAAGCCTGTTTGAAACAATCAGTATTTTTGCAGTTGCATTTGATTTTCTAATGGTGCAAAAATGACACATTCACTCTGTTTTTGGTTCTCAGGCTGAAGCTCTGACTCCAGCGCTGCAGGCGGAGATGGATGTGAAGGAGGCCATTCAGCTCCAGCAAGCCGAGAACGGAGAAGTGGTTCAGATCCAGATGCCAGGCACTTGAGCCACTCACGCGCAAACTTCTCACGTGTGTGTAAACAAAGATATTCGGCTAGAGCGTCAAGGAGAGGGCGAAACCGAGGAGTGTGGCCACTCAAACTCAAATTCTCAACCAAAACCACCACCGTCAGTCAACAGTTATTGACTAAATCCAAGTAAAACAAATGCAATTTGATGTAACATGTCAGCTCGTATGGAAACTACTGGCCGTCCCCCACCAATAACAGTCACTGCGTCCCGTCTGCTTAGTAACGTATAAGCAATGCTGGCTTCATCGCTGGTTCCTCCAACCTCTCCGACACTGATCAAAACAGTAAAAAACATAAGGCTTTTTCCTCTCCAGTCTATCTGAAGTACCTCACATGCAAAGAACAAGCATGTTTAACTAAAGATTCAAGCAGACAGTCAAGTTACTGGGCTTAAATCGGTCACAAGTGTCATTTTTAGTACATGAGCGTCACACTTTGTGATCTGATATTACAAAAAAAGCAGCAGTGTAAAATATGCTTCAATTCATAATCCAAGATTTTTGTGTTTTGCTATCCTTTTGTGATTTTTGTGTGTGCGTGTGTGTTTGTATCGGTGGAGATCTGGGGGTTTATTTCAGGGCCGCCCCGTCTTCATTTATCAGTAATTAATTTGTTTTCATAATGGTTAGTCTAAATATTTTTTGTTTCATATAACATTATTGTACGGAAAAAAAACTACTGAAAGTTTTGTGGAGATTTTGTAGGGAAGTTTACTAAGACACAGGAAAATATGACAACAATGAACTGTGTTAATGTAGTATATGAAATATGTACTTTTTCATATATATAAATATATATATATATATATATATACATATATTTGTGTATGAAGGATTTGTTCAAACTGAATAAATGATCTTTGTTTTGAAATACAGCGTCTTGAGTAGCAAATGACAATCTGCCAGACAACATTAGTAAAATTTCAGCAAAAAAGTAATTGTCAATAGTGTACTGATGGTTTGAAGCATAGCTCACACAGACGGCACTTTCAAACCAAGCAGCTTTCTGTTGGACATCGTAACAAATTTGCTTGACCAATTTGAACAGGAATGAATGGGAAATGTGGGAAAATCTTTTCACCCACACGCGAAACAAATTGTGGGTGTGAGACGAGATTATGGGTATTTGGAATGGCATTCCTTACTACTCATACTATTTTTTCAGCGTGCATTAAGTAAACTGGGACAGTATGCAAATTTACCGGAGGAAAAAAAAAATCTGAATGACCTACAACACAAGTACACTACAAATGTCCCACAATGCAATGTGCCTGAATTGCTTATCTATTTTCAGTAGGATAAATGAAACTGGAAGCAGTCACAGTTGTTGTTGTTTTTTATACATCTTCTTGACTCATTTGATTTCAAAATAAGTTGAATTAGATTTTTTAAATTGTTGAAATTTAAAATTCTGATTGGTGGTCAATAAATAAGGGGTTTTCAATAGCTGATTCTTAAATTATTACCTCAAATGATAAATATGTGATAATAGTAGTTATTAGCACAAACTCTAACCTTTAAGCTGTCAAGTTATTTATTATTACGAACTCTAACCTTTAAGCTTTCAATTTTTCAACCTTGTCACAGGAGCTTTGAAATTAATAGACATGGGCCTATAACTTGAAAATAGATAACTGAGTAAATTCTCACTCAGTTTCAGGGTTCCTTGAAATTATTATTTAAAACAAAATGCTATTGTTCTTTCAAAACATGTTTTGCGTCAACCCTGTTATATTCAAATTATTGTGTGTGTGGGGGGGCTGGGGGGTTGAAGATCTGTGCGAAATATTCAATTAAGTCAATATTCTTGTGCTTTGTGCAATAAGAACAATATTTTTCCAGCAAAAAGTTGATCACTATAATTTGTTTTCCACCACAGAATTGAACTTTTCAGCTTGACAGGTCCAATATAAGCGTAACCAAAATGAAATACAGATGTAAAAAAAATTAAAATCCATGCGGTCAAAAAAAAAAAAGATGCCAATTTCTCGAATATAATGTCAAGAACATTTTTTTTAATCTTAAATGACACAACATAACAGGGTTGAACAGCTGTTTTCAACTGCTGATTCTTAAATTATTAACCCAAATTAGAAATATGTTTAATAGCTTTACAGAGAACCAGTAGGTATTTATTGTTACAAACTCTAACTTTAAAGCTGTCAACCCTGTTACATTCAAAATATTGTGGGGTTGAAGATATTTGCAAAATGTTTAATAAAGCCATTATTCTTGTGCCATGTGAAATAAAAACAATATTTTTCCAGCAACAATTTTTCCAATTTTTTTCCACAACAGAGTTGAATTTTTGAGCTCGACAGTTCCAATATAAGCCTAACCAAAATGAACCACAGATGTACGAGAATGCAGACGTAAAAGAAACCAACCCCTTTATAAACCTACCCCATGAGGTCATAAATTATGCCAATCTCTCAAATACAGTGTCAAGAACAAAATATCACAGTAAAACAGGGTTGAACAGTGTTTTTTTAGAATAAAATTATGAAAAAAGAAAAATAATTAAAAAAATTCAGAGTAGTGGTCAACAGATAAGTGTTTATATTAGCTGATTCTTAAATTATTAGCCCAAATAATAAATAATAACTAAAATGTCACAGCATAACAGGGTTGAACATTGTTTTAGAATAAAATAATGGAAAAAAAGAAACACTTAATTTCAGTAAAAGCAAAGTTAAATTTTTTTTTTACATTTTTTATTTTGTGTGTGTGTGTGTAAAAGTGATTAATGTGACTGCACAAATTGGTTGATATTTAAGGGGGAAAAACCCTAACATTTAACAACAAACTAACAACAAAAAATGATTTTAACACTTATTTTGCTTTATAAAACAAAAATGATTAGATTCTCTATCCTAGTAAGTTATGAGGATACTTGGCACACACGTTTAGTTTCCTGACAACGGCCCATACTACAGTATTCAAAGCAGATCCGTTCCAAACAAAGCCATTATGCCACACACATTATTGCAAGTTAAGTGTCGGTGTTGATTTAGTGTTCAGCCACTGAACAGTCATCACATCCATTGTGGTTTAATGATTGCAATCTAATGAGTGGGAGTGATTAGAAGCAAGCAGCATGCATTCAGTTGCTATGTTTGTTTTATATTGATGTGATTTGCTTCAGTTGACCAGAGACCCATGTTTTGATTTGTGAGATCACCACATTCTCTCTAGAGCCCCCCAAAACTCCTACTCTGACTCCCTCGTCTCTAATGGGATCAAGTCAGCCTCTCCCCCGTTCTGAAATCATGGATGGAATATCCCGGATTGTAGCAGTCTGGACTTTTAAGGCCTCCGGCCAGACACCACTGGGCCCTTTGTTATGGCAATGGTACAGTTGCTAACTCATCCTCTCCCGCTGCTATGGGGTTTCGTCAAATTATTCGTATCTTTAGAGCAGGGGTGAGGACATTGCAAAAAAAAAGTTTTTTGTTGAGTTTTCCCACGCATGCTGTAACATAATGGTGTATTTTGGATCGCGTGCAGAAAGTGTCCTGTATAATCGCTGATAAAAACATCTCTCTATTTACTTTTGTTTTCTTTTAGTCTCAAAGTCCCCTGTTTACCCGTCTTCTGTACACCATCCATCCGTTTCTCTCAAGGAATCTATCACTTTCTTCATCTTTTTCCTCTGATTTCTGGTTCTCTCACTTGTTCTCATCCTCCCACTCTTTTCTCGGGTGGAGTCTGGTGTTTTTTTTTTATTTTTTTGCTTTCCTCCTCCTTCGCAACCAGTCTGTATTAGTTTTGTCAGAATGTGGGCTGTGGTATCCCTGTAGCCCCCCTAAAATCCAACTCTGACTCCCTTTTCTTTAATAGAACTTAGTCAGCCTCTTCCCCTTTAGAAGATGAAATGGCCCAGAATATAACATATCCCCATCATATTTGTCTTATACTGAATAATAATAATAGAGTATTTGAAATACCATTTAATTATTAATCATTCCTTAGCCCCAAAAAAAAATTTAATTATTGTATTCTGGAATTCTGGTAAATTCTTTATTTCTGTCATGATAATAATCTTGTTAATTTCTTTATTTCCATCCTGTTACATTCCATCTTGTTAGGAATCCTGTTAATTTCTTCATTTCTTTCATGTTCATAATTGTGCTCATTTTGTTGTTTTCCATCTTGTTACATTAATTTATGAACATTTGATTTGCAAACATTACATTTTATTTCCATTCTGTTACATTCCATCTTGTTAGGAATCCTGTTAATTTTTTATTTCCATCCTGGTACAATTTCTTTCTTTCTTTCTTTCTTTCTTTCTTTCTACCTTATGTTAGGTTCTTTTTGTTTCCTTTTTATTTCCATCCTGTCATATTCATCCCGATATGAATCCTGTACATTTTTCCATCCTGTTAGGAATCCTGCTGATTTTTTCATCCTCTTTTTTTACTTTACTTTTTTTTTGCATTCTACCAAATGAGCAATACACTCAAATTGAGTTTAACAAAAAATTAATAGAAAATAAAAATAATTTAATTTTATGATTTGACTATATTCTACAAATTTAATGAGCAGTGCATGGTACATAGCAAAATAACAAGCATCCTCTTATACACAACTAAAAAAAATGTAGAAAATGTATCTAAAGAGCAAAGTAATGCTTTTGTTATGAATATAAAAACTAACCTCACTTTTTCCATAGATACATGAAGACATAAAGACATATTAATTATTATTTTGTAATAATCTAATACAACACACCCTTTCATAGTCATTTTTATGTTACGTTATCATGGCAAATGAGTTATTTATGTACAGTACACCAAAAGGCACCCTACAGTGATATTGATCCAAATATATTTTAAGTGTCCGAGCTTGACCAGAACATATTTCATAGGTCTGGTGTACCCTTTTATAGAAATACTTCTTTAAATTACAGCACATTTATTTTTGAAATGTTACAGCGGTTAAAGGTGAACCATGAATAGACGGCATGTACTATAGCATTATCTTTGTTGGCCTGAGCTACATGTTCTCTCTGAATTTTTCTTTATATGCTTTATCTAATGCAGAGAAACTGTTTCCCAAGTCAAAACATGAAAGTGGTCCGTCTCCAAGATATTAAATCAGCACTTGTTGATCTGATAACTAAGTGCGAGAGCAGCCTGGCCTGCATACTGCAAACAGGAGACAAGGTCAGATTTTATGACCCTAATGTTGCGCAGTGGTGTAATTTATGTTTTTGACTCCGTGGGTTCAAGTTCTGAGTATGATCATTGGAGTGAGCTCATGTTTTTGTGTGTGGAATCATGGCTGATGTGAATTTACAGGTTTCTTTTATTTACAGGACCTTCTGAGCGGAGCGCAGATTTACGTGGTTGCAACCATGACCTACATGAGTGATTTCACAACCCATTTATCACATTATCTTCTAATAGGATTAGAGCTTATGCTGAAAACTGATTAATGGTCAAAAATGATTATGTTGGTCCAATACATCATTTAAGACACTGAGCTGCACCCCCAAATGTTCTGAAAGACGCCGCTGATATCAATCTTTTTTTTCTTTTTTTTTACAAAATGACATAAAATTCTACTGCTTCATAATGAGAGAAAAAAGAATGTAATGTGTACTGTGGTTACAATTCATGGAAAAACCTTTCCAACAGCCTACATTTTTACTATGACAAACAACCTCTGTGTCTCGTGATCTGTTTGCTGGGGCTGTGATAACTAATTTAACTACTAATTTTCAGTTTTATATGACACTTTATCTAATGTGACTTATAGTACACTTATTATAAGTGCAGTTTGCTGGGTATGTGTCTTTTTTAAGGCGCAAATGTGATAAATCAGGAGTCAACTTTGGGGTTTGAGCGAGTTAAGTAAAAATGTTTTAATTAAAAAGTAATTTTTAACAGTTATGTCTTCAAAACTTGAAAAAAAAGAAAGATAAAAAAAAAAGAAAATTAAGAAATTCTGTGTGTAATTGTAAAGGCCGTCAAAACTCATCATATTAAAATGTGTATGAGACATTTTAACTGTTGTATTTAATGTTAGCAATTTAAAAATATATATTTTTGGTATTCAAAGCTGTTTGTCTTGCTGTGTGTATACATATGGGTATAGAAAAGAATCACCCCCCTTTAAAATAATCACATTTTATTGCTTTGCAGCCTGAAATGATGACGGACACAGTTTTTGTTTTATCCAGCTGTATTTACTCAGTGCAACTTATAACATCCACGTGAAAGATATAACACCAACATGTCAGAAAACAATAAAAAAAAAAAAACAGAATCACTGAGTTGGAAAAAGGATCAGCCTCTTGTGTCAGTATTTTGTTGAACCACCTTTTCCTTTAATTACAGCCTTTATTCTGTTGGGATTTATCTCTGCTAACTTTGCACATCTAGACTTTGCAATATTTGCATGTTCTTCTTTTCAGTTAAATTTGATGGTGAGCGTTTGTGGACTGCATTTTCAAGTCATTCCACAGATTTTCAGTGGGGTTTAAATCTTGGCTCTGACTAGGTCATGCAAGGACTTTCACCTTTTTCTCCTTCAACCACTGTGTGCTCAGTTTAGCTGTGTGCTTTGGGTCATTGTCATGTTGGAAGGTAAACCTTCTTCCCATCGACTACTTTCTGGCAGAGAGCAGCAGAATTTCCTCTAGAATTTGACAGTATTTTGCCCCATCCATTTTTCCTTCTATCCTGACAAGTGCTCCAGTCCCTGCTGCAGAGAAACACCCC
>NW_015632028.1:195066-196033 GCF_001515625.1 Sinocyclocheilus rhinocerous
TCAGTTTTGCTGTGTGCTTTGGGTCATTGTCATGTTGGAAGGTAAACCTTCTTCCCATCGACTACTTTCTGGCAGAGAGCAGCAGATTTTCCTCAAGAATTTGACAGTATTTTGCCCCATCCATTTTTCCTTCTATCCTGACAAGTGCTCCAGTCCCTGCTGCAGAGAAACACCCCATAACATGATATTACCACCTCCTTGCTTTACTGGAGGAATGCTGTTATTTGTATGGTGAGCTGTGCTGGATTTCACTAAGAAGGGCCAGAGTTTCATAGTCTGGGGATATTAGTGTTTAGTATCAGCATGAACACATAAATACCATTATTCGTGTATTTTTTAAATATATAGGCCTGTATATCATGTCACTGTTAATGCATGGATGTTATAAATGTACCATTGGCCTTGGTGTAATTCTGCTTTAATTGTATCAGAATCAATTAAGTCATCAATTAATTTGGTAGCAGTTGTCTCTATTAGGGCCCCCTAGTGTCCCAAAAAAGGGGGTCTTTGTCTTTATCTTGGCAAAGCGAACTAAAACTAAAAGCAAAATTAAAGTCAACAGAAAATTCATGTTTTACTAAGTTAGCATTTTTTTTTTAATTTAAATTTTAGCCTACACAAATCTCATAACGTGTTCAAATATATACATTTTGCTGTAATATGTTGCTTTGTGTTAAAGGGGTCATAGGATGCTACATGCACTTTTACAAGTTGTTTGAACTGAAATGTGTGTTGGCAGTGTGTGTACACAACCACCCTATAATGATAAAAATCCACCCAGTGTTTTTTTGTTAATCTGGTTAAATGTTTTCCCCTTTCTGAAATCCAGCCGATCTCAGATGCCTGTCTGTGTGACGTCACAAAAACAGGCCCCTCCCACGATAGTTTGACAGACTGGACTGGCGTCTTACCTTAGCTCCGCCCTGAGTGAGCTGTCATCAGTCCGCCATTGTTTCACCGCCGGAGC
>NW_015632028.1:197813-213141 GCF_001515625.1 Sinocyclocheilus rhinocerous
TAAAAAAAAAGGTGTTTTTTACACTACCATTGAGAAATTTTAACCAAACTATGTTACAGACTTTTCATTAAGACCCCAAAGAATCATATCAACTTGTGGAAAATGGGCATCCTATGACCCCTTTAAGTTTGGATAACGATTAGTTCGCACTGCCGTATTGACAAGTAAAAAGTGTCCAAATCACATTTTTTCTTAATTTTTTGAACAGTTCATGTATTGTTTTATCATTTAAAACGAACAATTTTGTGTATTTGTCCTATATCTCTTTAAAATATATGCAACTCTGATATTCATTCTATTAAATGTAAGCTAAATTCATGCGCTTTTAATGCTGTTTGAGGCCACTCTTTCATAATAATGCTTTATTTCTGCAAGCTAAACGCTTGGACCCAGACTTGATTTGGTGGTGAAGAGTGAAGCTGTGGTCAGGGTGGCAGGGCAGGTGTAGTGCCGAAATTTGCTCCCTGCCAGATTATGCACCCCCTAGTATTGGTAGGTTTAGGAGTAGGTGTGGGGGAGGGGTTAGGATTAGGCAATCAGGTAGCGATTTCAACGAGGGGGTGCATAATCTGGCAGGGGTGCAGAATTCGGCACAACACATGCGCGGAGTTGGAGAGCTCAGATGCGCTGCTGCTTTCAACCTTTTCTGCCCGCTCTTCTGCGCCGGAACTTTAAATCACGGGCGAGTCCGCTGCTTCCTTCGACACATTCAGCGTAGGACGGGTCCGGTGAGACGTCACAGGAACGTATAGCGCGTGCGAACGTCACGCCTAGTCTATATGATAATCTGACAGGTTCATTACCAGCCCCCCACGAGCAAAGTAAGTTATGCAAGAGTGAGGATGAGTGAGTGAAACTTCTTTTAAACACTCAGTGATTGATCATTTTGTTAACATGGTGATGTTGCTGCGAAATTAACATGGTAACCCGTAATTTACTGTAGTTGTTACATAAATACTTAGTTTTAGCCATCCGTTGTGATTATGTAATGAAATTAAAATGGCAAAAGTAGCCTAATTGTGAAACCTTACTCCCACATTCATTTATAATGATTTTACAGTGGGAAGAATACCTGATAACAGTTTTTTTGGACGGTTGCGGTATACAGTGTTTGTAAAAGGAAGTCCGACTTCTTTTGAAAAGCGCTAATGTGTTTGGCCACTTTGTCAACACACTAAACTCCATGAAATCACTATGAAATCACTTTATTTCCTCTCACATCCATCGATAGAGTGCAAAAGTGCACGCCCACTTTTTTTAAACCATAATTTTTCCATAGATACATGAAGACATAAAGACATATTAATTATTATTTTGTAATAATTAATAACATTATAATGTAAATTATTATTATATAATCTATATTATTATAACGATGATAACAGCAATATTTTTGTTTTTAATTGTTGTTAATAATAAATATTTAATGATTCATTTAGTAATAATATTTTTTATTATTATAGACAATAGTCAAAATAATGGCAACTTTTTTATTATAATTATATCGATTATATAATATCAAAATAATTTATTTTCGTTGTTATTGTTAATAATTATGATGCAATTATTATAATGTTTATTATTATATAGACATAATTCATGACAACAAGAAAATATTATCATTATATAGATTGTATAAAATAATAATAATTGTTGCTATTATTGTTAATAATAATAATAATTAATGATTACATTATTATTAGTAGTAGTAGTAGTAGTATTAGTATTATTAAATTAACATATTATTATACAGCCAATATAATAATAATAATAATAATAATTATTATTATTATTATTATTATCATTATCATTATTATTATTATTATTATTATACCAACAATACCACTACTACTACTATTACTACTACTACTAATAATTCATAATTGTAATTGTTTATAAGTATAGAAAAAAACATTGTATCTATCTATATGTATCTATCTGTATATATAAGTATAATAAATATATAAATATATAAGTATTTTGTGAGTATAATGAGATTGAGAGACATTTGCATTGCTTAATGTAAGTGGGCGGAGCTCTTTCCTCTTGATTGGCGGATATGTCTCTTCAGGGTTCATGGGTAATGTAGTTCTTCAGCAGAAATTGCAATGTCAAACAGTTTTAAAAATGAAGTTGAACTAATGCTGATGGCTTCAACAGACGCTTGTACGCTGATAACCTCTGAGTTTATGGCAGATTTGTCTTTAAAAGTTAATAAGATATTAAAAACAACCTTCCTATAAAGAAATGAACAGGATTTTTTTATTTCCAGTACTTGTTGTGCTCTGTTGCTCCTGTGGGAACTGGCTGGTATTTATTCATTTTGAAAGTGTTTTATTGCTTTTGTTCATGGAATAATCGGTCAAGTGTGTTATACACATGCAACCCTCTACATTGCGAGTAAATCACTCGCATATGCGACTAAATCTTCCCTCTGGCGACTAAATGATGTCTAATATTAGCCAATTGCTAATAAATTCTCAGATTTTACTCGCCAGTGTGTGAATAAAGCGCATCAGAGTTTCACTCTCCGCCAAGCCAGGGGCGTAGATGACGCGGGGGACGTGTCCCCCCCACTTTTAATATCACGTAAATTCGTCCCCCGCACTTTTTCGGGCAACTTTTAAGAACTACCGCTTTCTCCGGTAGTGGGCGGAACTAATGCGCAAACGGCAATCTCATTGGCTGGCGCTCACCTATTATCGTCCCTGTTTTGATTTCAGCAAATCAGTTCGAGCGAACGCACACAACCTGATTAATGTTCATGAATCCAGTAGCTCATTAATCCTTGGTGCGTTTTATATTGTTCTTATTAGTATAATTCGTATCATTATTATCTAATCAGTATTTTTGTTAGTTTTTCCCCAATTAAATTTTTTTTTTATAGAAACACTGAATGACCAAAAAAGCACCACCACCAGTCCGAAGTTCAGTTAAAATGACTAATATGCATTCATACATGGTTATCAAGTTTTAATTCTAATTACAAAAGTTCTATCATTAAATAACATTGATTATCATATTATAATGCTTGACTGACTGATGTTTAGAGTGTACTTTCAGATATTTATAAAACTGTGCCATTTCACAAACATATATGTATGTATATGTGTATATGTGTGTGTATATGTGTGTTTGTGTGTGTGTGTGTGTATATGTGTGTGTATGTGTATGTGTATGTGTGTGTGTATGTGTATGTATATGTGTGTGTGTATATGTTTGTGTGTATATGTGTGTGTGTATATGTGTGTGTGTATATGTGTGAGTATGTGTGTGTGTGTGTGTGTGTGTGTGTGTGTGTATGTGTGTATATGTGTATGTATATATTTATCAGTCTGGCGAGTAAACAAAAAAATTTACTAGCCAATGGCGATTCAATTGCCAAGGTGTTCGTAGAGGGCTGACATGCGGCCTGCAGAAAATAGTTTCCCCTAACAAAGTACACAGCATCAACAGTTAATTAACATCCTTTAATAAGCATCATTTAATGTTTTAAAAGCGCAGCCAAACCATCAGGTCTGGATGCGGGGGTGGATGAAAGCTGGAGTGATGGAGATGCATGGGATGCTGAGAAACTTCACCAGACCTAAATAAACGCCGAGCGACTGGGACTTTGCCAAACCTGTGCCGAACACAATGTCCTGTAGTTAGCCATGTTTACTAGACTGCATCTCCTCATGCAGATCCATAACAGCCAAGATTATAGATATATCAAATCAAGATGCATCTGCAAAAAAGCTTTTCTCAGACCTTTTCTTGGCATTTTTGTAATTAGCTTTAAGCAGCTGCTCTTGAGATTTTCCCAGACCTGTCCTGAACCTCAGAAGTCTCAGCGTGTCCTGTAGTTAACACTTGAATCCTAACCAAAAGCATGTGTGATGTGTTATGACTCACTCTACTCATTAACTCAATTGTTTGGGTAGGAATAGTACAGATCAGCTGAACTAAAAAGAATAATTATTTATCTTAATTGAAATGGAATAAATCTGAAGATGTGCAGTGTGTTGAGCAATGATCGTACAGTTACAACCGACTGATGAAAGATGAGCACATTAATCGGCTTCAGATGTGAAGGCATAACAGATTTTTAAAAAATAACAATACTTTTATTTAAGGATGCATTAAATTGATCAAAAGCGACGCGCTTATGATGTTACACATAATTTCTATTTCATATAAATGCTGTTCTTTTGAACTTTCTATTCATCAAAGAATCCTGAAATACAATTATCACTGTTTCCACAGAAATATGAAGCAGCACAACTGTTTTCAACATGGATGATAACAGGAAATGTTTCTTGAGCATCAAATCAACATATTAGGATGATTTCTGAAGGATCATGTGACTTTGAAGACTGGGGTAATGATGCTGACAATTGAGCTTTGCATCACAGGAATAAATTAGCTATATTAAAAAAGAGATAGTTATTTTAAACTGCAGTAATATTTCACAATATTACAGTTTTACTGTATTTTTTAATCAAATAAATTCAGCCTTCGTGAGCATAAGAGACTTATTTCAAAAACATTTTAAAACTTACTCACTCCAAACTTTTTGCGGTAGTGTATGTGGTTGTCATGGAGTTGCTATGGCGTTGTTAGGGTGTTCTGAGTGGTTGCTAGGTTGTGGCTAATGACTGGATCCAGTAAAACATTAAAAATGCAGTTTATATAATGACTTGTACTATTAACATGTCTTTCATTTCCAAGTTATTTGAGGGCATGAATTAAAAAATGTCAGAGTGATACAACTGTCCAAAAATCATAATGAAGAAAAAAATGTAAAGGGATGATAATAATTTATGTATTTATTTGTTTTTTATTAGAAAAATGTGAAAAGAAGTGAAACTGCCAAATCATGTGGTCAGACCTACAGCTAAATAATAATAATAATAATAATAATACTAAAAAATATATATATATAAAATTAAATTAAACAAACAACTAAATAAAACAAGAAGCATAAGGTTATTTTTAAATGAATAATTCATGACGTAAATAAATATGGTGTGTACACATTAAGATGCGTAAGGAAAATATATTACTTTTTACCTGATAGTTACAACACATGATATTTTTAGAGTTATTAAACGAAGAGTTTGGTTCCAAACGAAAATTTAGTTTTTGCCAAAATCAGTATTGTATCTGGTCGGTATTGAAAAGTAAATTTTTTATTTTACCCAAAATGCGATATCCGCCGAGTTATTCTGTCATGTTTTCTCCCTTGCTTTCCAAACCGCGACAAACGCCAGTCTCCCTTTTCTGCAGAATGCGAATCTTGCCACATTCTTGGTAAAGAAAACACATTTTTACTCAATTTAATCCAAATGGATTTATAGCGTTTTGGAACCAAACACTTCAAATGTAAACTTTAGTTGAAAATAGTATAAAAGTTTTTTTTCAAAATCATATTAAATGTACATGAATACAACACTGTAAAAAATAAGTGTAATTTTAACTGTAAAATTTTGTATTTTTTTACAGTGTACCTTTTGAGTAAACTTGGCACCAAATGATTAATCGCAGACACTCTTATTTGTCCCACTAATGTTTTGATTCATAAATTCATAAAATAACATACAGCAGACACACAATGCTTTCCAAATATCAAAAATAGCCCCATTCCCTGAACTTGTACTGGCCTTTCCGCAATAACACAGAAAGAGATCAAACTCAAGCCAACATTAATACAATTCATTTCAAAAGAAATAATCACTAAATCCACCAAAGGTGAGCGTGAATGCGCCGGCGTCTGTTTTGTCTCAGCGAGGCGTCAAGACGTTCAGTTAATGCAAATCAAAGAGCTTCAAAGAGCTGAACTGGTACAGTATGGTGCTAGCAACGCCAAGGTCACGGGTTTGATTCCCAGGGAACACATATACTGGCAAAAAAGTTGCTTCGGATAAAAGTGTCTGCCAAATGCGTAAATGTAAATGAGGAACGTTATGTGCACTACCAGGTTTGACAGAAGTTCAGCCGGGGTATCTTCAAATCACTGTATAAAACTGCACTTCAATGCCTCATTTGCAGAAAACATTGAAGAGCTTCGACTCTCTGCGACTTCTGGAACTGAAGGAAAGTTGGGAAGTGATCATTCGCCAACCTGCTGTGGTTTATTGATATGCCACTGGTCAAGTTAAGACATCAGTGTTACTTGTTCTTGATGGTCTTGGGAGACGTTTCTGAAGAACAGATCACGCTCTAATTGTGCTCTTAACAGCTCTATTGTTTTTTAATTGTCAACCTGTCGATATCGATAAAAAGCTAATTGGAAATGAATAACAGCAAATATGTGAGCCAAACCAGTGGAAAAGAAACAATGAAATCACTCAGCCTCGGCAAAACCAAAAACACAGAAGGACAAGAGATATGAAATATTAGACAGTATGTTAACAGATTACTGTCAGACTGTCAGACTCTTGAACCTGTCTGTTCTGACTGGATCTGGAGAAAACAGTCTTTAGATTGTCTAAAACAACCATCAAAAAAATAAAAATAAATAAATAAATGAAATAATGAAGTTTCTAAAGTTATTTATTTCTTTCTTTATAAGTTGCAAATTTCACAAAATATTAAATAATATTTAAAGTCAAATTTTTTTATAAAATATATTTTTTTAAATCACAAAATATTAATTCATTATTAATTCTTAGAATGATGTTTTTCTCAGCTATGCTTTTTTACACAAAATTTTTTTTTTCAGAAAAGTTTTTTACAAAAACGTTTAAATTAATAAATTTAATTAGTTCTTTTTGAATTAATTAATTCATTAGTTAATTTGTTTACTTATTATTATTTAATTTTTTTTCAACAATTTTATTCTTTAATAAGGTTTTTCTTTAATAAGACATCAGAATACAATTTAATAAAAAATTTTACTTTATTTTTCTTACATTTTAAAAACGCGTAAAAAATCTTCGTTGTATTTTAGTCATCGGTCAGTCAGTTTCGATCAGTATAAGAACAGCCAAATAAACACCTGCAAAATCGTCATTTTGGAAACTGTAACTCAACTGTCATCCATGCTTTTATTTTTGTAAGGTCTACGCAATGGCAATGTTGCAATATTAGCCAAAGTCTTGGCCTATTGTATAGCCTCTGAGAATACTAGAATGCCAAAAACTCGTAATTTGATTATAAATCAGTTGCTAAATGCTCTTTTTTTGTCTGAGTGGGTCTTGGAGTATCATGTCTGTTTGGAATAAGGTTCCTATTCCATGAGAAAAGTTATCTTGTTTGTTAAATGCAAGAAAACACTCACACTCAACTTATTTCTTTGAACTAAAAATTCATCTGAACTTGGCAAAGCTGTGTTTAATTTTCTTTCCCAATATCTGTGTTATAGTTACAAATATGATCGTGCCAGATGTGGCAGAGGAGTCATGCTTCACTTAAAATATTTCATAATTTTGACTCTGCAATGCCAAAATGCGCAATTGCCAAAAGTTTGCGTCGGGGGAACAGCGCCTTTGAGAGTGTGTTTTGCTGCCAGCCGGGCGCTGCTGTGATTAAATTATTATTAATGGAATGTCTTGTAGGCCAAATATTTGTGATTTCTCTGGCTGGCTTTTGTGCACTTCTTGACACGCTCTCATTTGTTACAGACAGACAGACACGCAGGGTCATCCCCCGAGGGTGTTGATCTGGGTCAGATCACTTATCGCTGATCACTTCACCCCACCTTTCCCAGCTTCGTTTCACTTCTGCTGCCTGTAAGTGACTGCGGCTGGGAGGGAGTTAATTAGCAGGTTGGTGCTTCTGTAATTGGCAGGCATTCGTCTGTATCTGGGAGACTTTAAACCAGCATTATGTATAAATTAAAACAGATTTACATTTTCTGGAAAATATCTTGAGTTGTGTGGTTGGTTGCCAATACACTGTTTTGTAGTTGATTAAGTGGTTTTTAGAGAATTATGTGGTTATGTGGTTGCTAGGGTGATGTAAGTAGTTGCTAAGTGACCAAAAAATCAAAAAGGCCCATCCCCAAGTCTCTATACTGGGGTCACTTAAGCCCAAACAGTTGACGGTAACCACTGAGTTCCATAGTATGGAAAAAATACTATGGAAGTCAATGGGAACGTCAACTGTTTAGGCTCAAGTGGTTGCTTGCTGGCCCCATGTCAAAAGAGACCATTCCCAAGTCTCTGTGTGTTTACTAAGGGTTTCTAAAGTCCAAACAGTTGACGTAGCCATTGACTTCCATAGTATTTTTTTCCATTCTATGGAAGTCAATGGCTACCGTCAACAGTTTGGTTTCCAATACGTTGCTGCATGGTTGCATAAGTGTTTTTTAGTGAATTATGTGTTTACAAGGGTGATCTAAGTGGCGTTACTACTATTGACGGTAACCATTGAGTTCCATAGTATGGAAAAAAATACTATGGATGTCGATGGCTACCATCAACTGTTTGGTTACCAATACATTTCTTCATGGTTGCTTAAGTGTTTTTTTTAGTGAATTAGGTGGTTGCTAAGTGATTGCTTATTGGCCCCAAGTCAAAGGAGCCCATAAGTCTCTATGCTTTTACTGGGGTTGCTTAACACTAGAACCGCCACGGGGTAAATTTTAAATTTTTTCAAATGTACATAAAAGATTTAAAATAAAACATTCAAGTCTCCCAGTCATTGACTTTTACAAAAATTATGTAATTTACAATCCAATGTTGTTAAAAATTATTTAGATAAATTCAGTTTCATAAAGTCAAAATGACTAAAAAAAAAGGCGATTTATGGAAGGTATGGTATTAGAAACACTAAATGCCATGAGTGATGGAGAGTCTGATGGTAAGCTTTAGCTTAGGCTACTGACCGTTATGGATTAGTGTAGCCTCCATTAAAAAAAATCATGAACATAAAACAACAGGATAAAAATATAGTTGATGACTAGACATAATCATTTCATGACTCTAGACACTTCTTTGTGAAGACAGTGGCATAATACAGTGAAATTAAATGTTCTTTAGCCATATAAAAACAGCTGTCATGTGCGTGGGTAAAATTTACCCGCTGGCGCTTTTAGGTATACAGCGACCCCTGGCGGCTCTAGTGTTAAGCCCAAAGTATATGCAGTTTATAGACGAACACTAAGGTATGCATACAGTGTATGTGATGTATAGTTCGTCAACAGCATAGTACACGTGTAGTGTATATGCAAAGCTTGATTTTTCTAACAACCTGTACTGTGTATGCTCAGCTCGCATATGCGCTTTGAATATTTTTGAATGAATTAATTCATCCACAAGGTGGCGACACCATCCAAGCGTGTATTTCCTGAACATCTACATAACTTGCTGTGCTACTACCATAGTACAATACATTGTTGGAGAAACACACTAGCTAGCCACAACCTGAAAACATAAGAATTTTGTTCGCACTTCGGTTGTTCGAACCACGTTGTTTGGAAGTGCCGTTTATGACATCAAGCAGGTGTAGGAGGAATAACTTTAGCTAATTAATCAGTTCGAGGTCAAATTAAAGGGATAGTCCTGCCAAAAATGATACAAACAGTTGACGGCCGCCATTGACATCCATAGTTGATGGCAGTCAATGGCTGCCGTCAACTGTTTGGTTTGGAACTATGACAGAATTTTCATGTTTGTGTGAACTATTCCTTTAAAATGCAATGATTATTAAGGTATAAGGGTTAAACATTGTCAGTATAAGCATGAAATCTCTATTAAAGAGATGTTTTCCATCAATATCAGGCAAAACAAATAGATGTTCAGATACTGGCAGCTTTCTCTTTGAGTTGTGGTGGTTCCGCGTACCAGGATGATAAAGTTGGTGATAACTGAAATGAGTGTTCTGCTCATGACAGTACTGATAAGGGCTGGTGAAAGAAGAATAGACATAGAAAGGGTGAATTTTATGCATTTGCCGAGCCAAAACAATGTCCCTCTTGGGAGTCCTGACCTCATTTTCCTAAGTCTGCCTATATTTTGTTAAATTGAGCTCATGAACCACTGCCAGACCTGTCTCATGTTTCTCATCATGTGTGAGGGCTTCTCCTCTTTCATTGAAATATGTCTTTAGTTACAAAATCGTTTGGCATCTCAGAACGCTGTAAATTACTGCAAACAGCTTCACTGGCAGCAAAGATGGCACATCTTGTTGTATTTCAAGGAAATTTATGCTGTTTTATTTTACTTTTTTGCATTTTGCCAGAGTCTACTGTAGCAGTCGTAGCCTTTGTCCCATGGCCTAAAATGACTTTGATGCTATGTCTGATTTATGACTTCTGTTTGTTCTGGAAGTATATTAATATGTCATAAAAACTAGCAGTTTTGTAGGAAGTCTTCGTATCCAGTTCTATGGAATAGGAGGAAACACAGCTTAGCCCTTTGAACCTTGGTTAATATGTCTTTAATACACTCCATACTGCTTGCTAACTTGCAAATGCTCTCCCCAGTGCCCTTGGGACGAGTCCAAGCACGAAATCTGATCTGATCTTCATGGAACCACCACGGCCTGTCAATTCATTCATCCTGAGCGTAATGCACCTCAAGGCATGTCGAGAAGAGGATTACATCTTACGCAAGGCTATAAATCATATGTAACACTGTCAGTGGATTAAGCACTGTTTTTTGTTCTTTTTGTGTGACTGATTATGGAGTTTCTTGGCTCAAACCTTTAGAAGTCTAATCAGGTTTAATTAGTATGTATGCTTATGTAAGAGAGCGAAGGAGCCTGAGCCAGAAGTCAAATTTGGATAGACAGTCGGCTCGCCTGTCCTGAGGCGTCAATAATCCCTCAAGCAATTAAGCCTAAACAAAAAGATTACTTTATTATACAGATGTGCAGCCCACTATTAAAGTGGTTCACTCAGAAAATGAAATGAAAATGACCTCATGTCATTCCAAATCCCTTTCATCTACAGATCATGGGAAGAAAAAAAATTTGAATAATGTACTTAAAATATTCCTTTGTGTTGTATTTTTCAAATCTCATTTAGGATATCTGAATATGCACAAATCTAATGTGATGCATCATGATCATCAAAAAACAAACATTTTTTTGTCATTTTTGGAGATTGGCAGCCATGGTCACTATTCACTTTCATTGTGTGGAAAATAGCAACATGAACATTCGGCGAAATTTCTCTTTTTGGGTTTTACAGAGGAAAGGTGAGGAAATGATGACAAAATTTAAATCATTTTAGGTGGGTTAGCTGTTTTTTTAATAGTATTGGCTGATACAGGGTACTAATATTAAAGTTGCAACAAGTGCTGTCAAAATTAGTGCGTTAACTATGGGGGTAGAATTGTTGCTTTATTCCAAATAAATAGATTATGATCCACTATTTATTTGGAATAAAGCAACAATTCTACCCCCATAGTTAACGCATGCGATTAAATTTTTCAGTTTAACGCGTAAAAAATATTTAACTCAATTAACGTAGGGGTGGAGCTAGGGTTTGGCCACCCCACTCACAACTGCTGCTTCTGTCAACATTTTTTTGACAAAATTGCATTTATTTAGATGCAGAATGTCTTTACGACCACACAGAACTGTCCTGGAGCACCAATACTGTCTCCCTCATCTATCACACCCGATTCAGCTCATCAGCTCATCAGCTCATTAATAGAGACTTTAAGACATGAAGTGGGCCAGAAAAGGTAAAGAGTTGTAAGAAAATATGATGCGTGTCAGATCTGCTTAATGTTCAGCAGCGGCAGCTCTTAAATCAGCCAAAATAACCTAATAACCCAGCTGATGTGATGTCTGTTCATCAAAGAACAAAAGAAAAAAGAGGAAATCGATCACTTTTGTAGCTTTAAGGATTCATCAATATTTAATTTAGAGTTTGGTGTTTGATAACTTCAATTTCTGTATATTTCCTACTTGCTGAAGGGCACAGGTAAATATGACATTTATTATAATGGGTTTATGTGAAGGTCATTTTAAGTTCCCTTAAATTAAAAGTTATTTTTTAAAAGTCTAATAAATGTTAAAATTGATAGCTCTCAATTATACTGTAATGTTTAATGCCTATAGTCAGTGATTACATATTAGATTTAAAAAAAAAACACAATTTCATAGAGACATCAGTAGTATTGGTATCGGTGAAACTTGCCTTCAGTCATTAAAAAGATGCCATTAAACAAATATAAAAAATATACTGTCTTAATGTTGTTTCTACCTTAATTTGAAGATTGAATGTGAAATTATTGCAATATAAAAGTATATTTAAAAACTTTAATCTTAGGTGGGATTAATCGCGATTAATTCTATTATTTTTTTTAGATTCTCTTATTGTTCATTTACTACTACACTGACTCCCACAAAAGTGTAACATTGAGCCCCCCAGACCATAGCTGACGCATTACATGGGAAAAGAAATTCAGATTTGGTTACAGAAGTGCAAGCCAAAATTTGAAGACTTGCCAAAATACAGACAGGGCAAAACAAGAGTAAACAGTGACGACGATGTTACAAGATGGAGGAATTTGATGCAATGTTCGAGTTTCAATCAAGGCACTGAACTTATGGAGTTTCTTCTTAACACTGAAGCTAAATTCAAGTATTTGCCACACGTTAATTCTTTACTGTCAAGCCCCAGATAGAATAGTGAAATATTGCAAGGATAAGAATAGTTGTAATAATATGCAAGGGGCGTTTGGAAAGGTTGTTTAAAAATATGATTTATTTTTTGTAATTCCCCTATTTGACATTAGCGGCATACTTTACCTTTAAAGAGAAAAACTGTATTAAAACACAACAAAGAAAATAAAAATACATTTTATTTGCTTAGGTAAACTATTATTGAATAGGCGATGTGACATGATTTTCTATGTCCAAAATGTTTACAAACACACTATTTGATTAGCATTATAACCCAAGGGGTTGGGTTTTGCTGGTTAGCATGACCCAGTTTGCCCCTGCTGGTAAATGCCTTAACTACACCATCAGATGGCACAATCACAGACCACACACTGTTCAATTGCATTCAGATGCATACTGGAATGTATTTTCTCAATCTGGCAAGCTCTAATCTGATTGGCTGACTTTACGTATCTTCTGGGAGTACGGGACATCAGAGCTTTTATCAGTCTGGCTGGAAACAGCCGTGTTTACGATTCTGATGCAACAAGAGCCTTTGCGGATGAAATATTCATTGGATTTGCCATCACATATTTAAGGATTTTCAGAGTTTGTTTTGAGACACTTAATAACAAGTAAACTATATAAACTCATCCCTAAATAAACAACAAAAAAATATGTGGTTGATGCTTTTTTACATGTATTTTTTTGGGGTTAGTATCCCTTTAAGCAATGTTGTAAATATCACACGCTTCTTCTTTTTTGCAAAGAGCACAGATTTGGCCTTCTTACAATGCCATGTGCTTCTGTCGTCAATCACACAGGAAAGTACGCAGAAAAGCTGATCGTTTTACATGCTGGTACACTTCACAAAGAAATATTGTGGAGCGGCAGATGCCAGGGTGGACAATCAGTCCTGGTTGCTTGCCAGGTATTTTAATGCACTGTTTGGCCAAAGGATTTTTGATTCGTACACACTTCAGAATTATAGCTTGTGCTCATCAACAGAGCAATGGGTTGGTTGATAGAAAAGACCAGCCAAGTTGAGGATCTCAACAATCACGTCTTTATTTTTTATTTTCCCATCAGGGATCGTCACAATACCAACATTTCAGCTGCCTCTACCAGTGAAATTTCACTACTCTCTACACAGAAAAAACTAAAACTGAACACACTTTATTATTTAAAAAAACCAAATATTAATACAAATATTTACAAATCTAATTAAAACAATGGCCTGTCGCAAAAGTAAACGTTGCTTCAAGTACAAACAAACTGTCAGAAAAGAATAAATAAATGAAAAGCAGTGAGTGTTTTTCATTGTTTCTTGTCAATATTATTGTTTGATTAATAGTACGCAGCAGCTGTTTATATATTATGAATAAGAAATTGTTTAAAATTATTTCATTGCTCACATGTTCATAAGAGGAAAAGGCCTGTTTCACTCATAAGCGTGTCACTTTAACAGGAGAGCTGCAGCTGTGTAAAGTTCTGTCTACTGTACAATATTGACTTTTTTGAGCATTTATTCCCAAATTGTATCACTATGAAATCTAATTTGCATCCAAATATTATTTAATCTACTCATTTCCATTTCTTGTTCAGTCACTTTGCCTGTGCATTGAATTTGCAGATGTCATTTTTCAGACAGTAATTTGCTTCATTATTGTATGTCACATCACACAAAAGCCTTATAAAACATTGTGTTGATAAATATCTTATAATTCATTTCAACCTTGTTTACAGTGACTACTACACCCCCCAGTCCTACTCATATAAGCAGTGAAAGCTGAAAGTGAACTGTTCACCATGCTGTGCACTAACTTATTTTTCGTCCTTCTACAATATAGACTATAACATGAGCAAATAGCAATAGTGAACAGACGCAAATACCAATTTTAGCGGTTTTTAAGCCTTGTTTCAAGCGAATCGTTTGAGTAAATGATTCAATGACTCTTTCATAACACAAAGAAACTTCAAAACAACGCAAACTATGACGGTAGTCACTGAGCGAATCAGTGAACGAATCCGAAAAAATGCTTTTCGCGAACAAACTAGTAATCTAGTAATACAAAGTAATCGAGTATCTTGTGTGAATCGAAAGATCCTCCAGTTCACCTGTTACTCATGGAGGCAGTGATGAACACGCGCTGTTGAGTCAGCCGCATCAGATCCTGTACCAATACTGAGGTAAAATGTTATCTATCGAATATTAGTCAACCTTATTTTTGCACTTTTGTCAAATTAGATACTTTCAGAGATGAGCGCATGCGTGTGTTTTTAACGACGTGTTTTTAGCGCACGAGAGCAGAGTCGACTGTCATTTTAAGAAGAAAACGTTTCTTCCTGAAAGGACCCTGCAGTCAGCAGGTAAAACGACGTTTAGCCTTAAAACGAACTCGAAAAAAACATTTGGCTTATAATCAGTGTTCGACCTATACCGTGGACTTTGGGGGAGCCCACTTGTTTTTTTTTATAACGGGGTTGGTTTCGTGCGCTTGTGCGTGCCTCAAAAGAGGGCTTACAATAACTTACAAAGATACATAACAGCTACAAGTGTATGCACTACTTGCTTTATGCAAGCACTATATAGGATAAATCACTATACAGGATTTACCCTATTATACTTTATCGACACAAATTGATAGGTGAAACAACAAACAGCCACCCACAAATAGTCTATAAACAAAGCATCAGGCTGTCTTTGAGTTCACATAAAAAACGGTTAAAGTTACTCGTCGTCAGGCTACAGAAGAACACCATAATTCCTCCGTTCAATTAGGCCCAA